>NW_006399917.1:6908377-6910678 GCF_000299155.1 Elephantulus edwardii
CTAATCATATATTCCTCCTAAACAGTTCTTTCTCTCATCTATTTTAATGCAGTATACATTATTAATCCCCTCTTTGGTTCCCCCCAGTCCCGATGTCAGTCCCGTTTTATAACAGTGACTCTATGCAGTATTTATCCTATTGTGACTGAGATATTTCATTTAGCATAATGTCCTCCAGGGTCACTCAATTTGTATAATATTTCATGAGTTCCTTGTTTTTTAATGCAGCATAGTATTCCATTATGTGAAAATACCAGAGTTTCTCTATCCATTTATTTGTTGATGGACAGTAGGGTTGTTTCCAACTCTTTGCTATTGTGAACAAAGCTGCAGTAAACATGGGTATGCATAGATCTGCTTGCGTGGCAATTCTAGTTTCTTTAGGGTATATTCCCAGTAGTTAAGATACCTTTTGCAGTGCTTTTTGAGTATTATATGGCTGCTGTTGCCAGAATAATTTTCAAAGGGAATGCTATTTTCTATGTTCAAGTGAAATACTGGTACCTTGTGGTAACAATTTTTGTGTTACACAATCTTGTGTGATTCTTACATATCTTTTACACATCCAGTAAATGAATTGTGGAACCTTGTTATTATTAATGTGAGAAGCTTTGTGGCACAGAACACAATATGTCTGGCTTCTAACCAAAGGATCAACAGTTTGAGTACACCAGTCACTCCATGAGAGAAAGATAAGCAGTCTCTTCCTATAGAGATTTACAACCTTGCAAACAATAGAGGGTCATGATGCATCAGAATTGACTCAATGCTAGTAGGATTGATTTGGTTTGCAAAATTATACATGGACAAAAGGGTATAAGACCTTGCCTTTTAACTTGACTGTTAAACATGTAGATGGACATGACATTAAAATATACACTATTCTTTTTATCTCAAAGCATGACATAATTACTAGAATAATTGAGGTAAAATAGAGCTAGAAGACTTGTAGTTGGCAACTTTCTGCTCAGTATCAGAGACAAAGGGGACTTGATTATGATGATTACATAGAGAAATTTTGAAGTTGTGTGATAGGAAAGGAAAGTATGCTTTAATAGCTGTGGTTTAATTTATAAGGGATAACTTAAGAGCTTAAATTGCAGCTCAGAAAAAGACTTTGCTTTAAAATGAAAGAAACATTGTTTTTGGGCAGTCTCATGAAACTTTCAGAATTAAAACCCAGGAATAAAAATTACAGGAAATTTATGAATATTATCTCATTTCTTGTTTTGCTTCTGGCCTTTTAAAACTTCTGTGTTTCAGTTCTTTGCTCTTCAAAATGCATTTTTCTTTGCTTCCATAACTGATTCAAACATGAGATATCAAATATAACACCTCAAATAGCCTGTACTAATATGCTAGTAAACATCTAACAACTTACAAGTATATTGTTGTTGTTGTTAAGTGCCGTCGAGTCGCAGGCAACTCACAGCGACCCTATGAAGGAGCGTCCCTGATGCTTGGGTGTCTTTCATCCTCTCTTCAGGTTCATAGGGTTTCCGGAGGCAAGCTATTATGGAAGTGGATGCCACTCCTCCTTCCACACAAGTACATTAGTAAAGCAAAATGAATCAAAGTAGGAATTCTTAATAAATAATAATATTTTTATTTTAGAATAAAAGTATTATGAAGAAACAGAGGGAAACATTTCTGTTTCTAATCTTGGGATAAGATGGGGGTTTTTTGCTATTTCATGTTGCTCATTCTCAAAATTCCCAGGGGATTTTATTAGGATGACAGCTTTATACTAAGGGACAATAATTTTTAAGGAGCTTGTGTTGTGTGGTGCATTCATTACAAGTTACTCTAAATAAGAGGTCATCAGTTTGAATCTATTAGTTGGGCCTCATGAGAAACAGGTAATGTACTGCTATAAAGATTCATATCTTTGGAAACCTGATGATACCTTTTGTTTGTTTGTTTATAACAAGGATGTTAAACATAAAGGAAAATCAGAGTAAGATAGAACTATTAATAATTGTTTCCTATTAAATTGTCTCTTCTTTATGGGTTCAATTAAAATGTTACTGAAGAAATTATTTCTGTATTTACCAAATGAACAATTTAAGCTACACAGATAAGCACTGAATTACAAATTTTGTAGATAAAAAAATGACATAATCCTCAATAGGAGGATTAGTTCTATTCTCACCTCTCACCTTCTTAATCATCTCTAATTCCCGAAAGCCACACAGAACTATGTCACTCTTATCAGATTGTAAAATGGTGCAACCATTCGGGAAGGAAGTTTGATGCTTCCTCAAAAAGCTGAACATAGGAAGGAATTCCATATGACTCAGC
>NW_006399917.1:6911198-6914515 GCF_000299155.1 Elephantulus edwardii
AAAAAAAGTAAAAAATTTTTTAAAAGGCTACCATAAACTTGGAGTCTCCACTACACCCCTGGTTTACTCCTCTTGTTGCAGTTGAGTATCGTGGAGTCATAATTGACTCACAGGCTGAGCCTCTATTGGTTTTTGGCATGAGAGGTGATTATCCATCTTTTCCTGTGGAACAGCTTGAGCATGAATTGGAATCACATTTTGGTTCCTAGTGCAATGCCTTATCAAGAAGACACCAGAGGTCCTGCTGATTGTAGCTTTAGGTTTTTCCATTGCCCTTTGAAGTTGTCAGATACGGGTATCCCTAGCTTCTACTTGCTCCCTCATCTGGACTCCTTATCGCTTGCTTTCTCATTGCTACTGAGTTCGAACCAGGTCATAGCTGACCCTCTGGTGGGTTTTCAGAGACTGTAAATGGCCTAGGAGGAAACTGCCCATTTTCCTCCTGTGGAGCCGCTCACAGATTTGAACCACTTGCCATTGGATTGGCAGTGCCACTCTTCACTCACTAGGACCTTGGGTTTGATGATTTCCAGGAATAACCAGGAGTCCATAGGGCATTGTGCTGCCAACCCAAAAGGGGCATCTCTCTGGGATTTAGAATCTAGCATTGGTTCCTCAGGGGATAGATAGACAATCAGCTCCCTTGTGATGGACTATCTCCTTCTGTGCAATTTACAACCTCAGAAAACAAACCACAGGGTTAACTATGAGTTGGTTCTGACTTAACAGCAACAACTAAAGAGGAAACATAGATTGTACTGTACTTACAGTTATACAGTTGTCATAGTTAAAGGATACAAATCAGCACCAGTGTAAAGAATAAATAACTGCGAAGAAGTGTTTCCCCATGCAGAGCCACTTTGTTGCAGACAAATCTCCAAAACAGATTGTAGACACAGTGGCTGCAAAATAAAGGCACAAGCACAGCTGCACTTGTGAGGATGGCTCAGGGCCAGGCAGTGTTGCCTCTGATTGTACAAAGGGTCACAATGAGTTAGAGTGGACCCATCGGCACCTAACAACAATCATCCTTCCACAAGTATTAGCTCTTTCATCAACCAGGAAGCTCTCAGCTCATCTTTGTCAGGAGTCTGCCTTTTTCCATCTTCACTTCATAGTCATGAGTAAGGCTTCATTGCATCATTATTATTGGAGCCTCACTGATTATTCTTGATTAAATCTTGGCCTCTCCCTTCTTTATGAGCAAGCTTGTCCCTGTGGTATGGCCAGCCCTCCACTTATTTCTGTAAATCTTAAAGAATTTTCTGGAGATTTTAGATGACCAAAGAACTTCAGTTACTCAGGAAATGACAAGCAGGGCTAACATTCAGAAACGGAGGGCAAACACCTAACTGAGTTCTGTGACTCACTCTGACTGTTCAGCCCACTGGTGAAAAATGTAAAATTGAAGAAGTTTTTCACAATTAAAAAAAGAAAAATCTAACAGAAGTATTTGTATTTGACATTTTTATTCCACAGCTAACTGAAATAATCAGCATAAATTATTAAGTTAACTTTTATTAATTAAAGATGCATCATAGCATAATCTGTGCCCCCTACCTTCCTGAGGTTAGCTGACCAGGAGGTTCTCGTGGCCTTGGCCAGTCTCCCACTCATTTGCACAAATCCTAACGTGTTGTCTGGTTGGTTTAGATAATAAAGGCACCTCTATTACTCAGGACATTTCATGCGTTATCTCTCTAAAGACCACAGAGTTAAGCAGCCAGATTTTTTTTTAAAGATAGGAATAAAACTCTTGTTTTAAAAAGTTCTACTTTGTCAGGTATCTTGCTTACTTACATTTTTGAATCTGACATTTCTTTATTTTAAGAGAAAGCTGGATTGACAAATATGATTTTCAGAAACAGCAGTTGTATTTATTTAGAAAAAAATGTATTAAAGCATTATTTTAAATTTTATGTATAAAGGGCTCACTGAATACAACTCCTAGAAGGCTATTTAGAACAACTCACTCATTGTCACTGTTGTTTTGTACCTTTGACTTTATGAACAATGGCTCTGAATTCTGTCTTATTCTGAGCCAATCTCACCATCTCTGACACACCTGTCTCCATTGCCATAGTCACGGTCTCAATCTATCTCATCCAAAGTCTTCCTTTCTTGCACTGACCCTCTTTCCTTTCAATCATGATGTCCTTCTCCAAGGACTGGTCCCTCCTGGCAATATACCCAAAGTATGTGAGATAGAGTTTCTAAATCCTTGTTTCAAGGAACAGTCTGTTTTCACCCTCTCCAAAACAGACATGTTTGTTCTCTTGGCAGTCCATGGTATGTTCAATACTCTTCTCCAGCACCACAGCTTAAAGGCATGGATTCTTCTTCTGTAATTTTTACTCATTATCTCTCAGATGCACAGCAAGCAATTGAGACGATCATAGCCTGGATCAGGTACAACATATTCAACTGTTGATTGACAACCCATCTTTCTTTCAACTTGAACGACCTGCTTTTGGTTTGACAGTGCAACTAAGCCAGCAGAGTCTGGGTAACGAGTTGCACTGTCAAGGCAAATTAAGGCAGTTCAAATTCACCAGTTGCTCTGTAGGAGAAATATGGGCAATCACTTTCTATGTAATTTATAATCTCTGAAAAGTCGTTGAAGGGGTAGCTAAGAGTTGATTCCTATTTGATGGCATATAGTAATAGCAACAATGAGAAACAACACCCCCCCCCCACATGTAGAGTACAAATCTAGGTTGAATATAAAAATATATATCACTTAATGTTTTCTAGTTGATAATGAGTCAGACATTTTAAGAACAATATGAGAAGGTTATAATAGGACAATAGCTTTCAAAATAGGAGAAAGACAGGATGAGGTTTTTTGTTTTTATATTTATCATGTGTTTCATGTGTACTTATTATAGGTTCATTTTCTACCATATTTTATTCTTACTTCTTTAGTTTTATTTATTTTTAATTGTGTTTTGAGAGTATTCATTCAATCATTTATAAATACTTTGTTTCATGACAGTTATTATAATATCTACAATGTAATTGTACTCTTTTTTAGTTAATCATTAACTGAACTTATCTATATAAATCCTTATGAAAGAATTTTGGAAGTCACAACTAGACGGAATATCAGTTTATTAGACAATAAATGAAGTTGTAATTTTCTTAAGCGAATGATTGAGAAACTGTTTACAAATTAATACAGGTCTTCTTCACTTCTACATTTCTTTAAACCAGAGATTTTATAACACATTATGCATAATAATAATAGAATAAAAATAAAGTTTGCTTCCCTAAATGACTCAGTCAAAGGAGTCTCAGATCTACCTACAGGAATTTTT
>NW_006399917.1:6915270-6916873 GCF_000299155.1 Elephantulus edwardii
GATTATCTTTCTCTGTGAAAACTATTTCCATGTCTTTCCCCCCATTTTGTAATTGGGTTGTCAGTCTTTTCTTGTGGAGGTGTTGTAGGATTCTGTAAACTTTTGCTATGAGACTCTGGTCTGAGATGGTATTGCCAAATGTTTGTTCCCAGTCTGTAAATTTTCTTTTCACCCACTAACAGGAATTTTGAAATATAATGTTGATGTTCTTAGGTACTAGTGAACCAAGGGACTTAGTGGCCCAGAGGTAAGGAGTTGAGCTGCTACCCTAAGGTACAAGGTTTGAATACAGCAGCTGCTCCATGGGAGAAGGATAAACAGTCTCCTCCTCTGCAATTCACAACCTCCAAAAACCTGCTGGCCGGTAAACTGTGAGTAACTTCTGACTTTACATAATAATGAAAATGAGCTTATTTAGATACACAACTCTATGTGACAGAACAGAAATGCCTCCTTTGATTTGTTTAGGCTAAAATATTTACAAAGAACTACATAACTTGAGAGAAATTGGAGAGAATTATGCTGAGTGAACTAACTCGGTCTCGTATGTTCAAATACTGCATAAGACCATTATTGTAAAAATACAAGGCTTACTAGTAAAACATGTATGGGGACTCAGCAGAGGAAAGGGTAAGAATAGAGGGGTGATGATGGGTAAAACCACAGGGCTGCACAGTTTGGTGAATGGGTGGAGGGAGTAAAGGAAATGGAAATGATCCAGCAGAGATCTGAAAAGATTGGGTAATGATGGGCAATGTCTAATGGTGATTGATTTTATAAAACACAATGCCTGGAATGACTGCATGGAGCAAAATATGAATGAAGAATAGTGTGAAACACAATGTATTCAAACTTTGTGAGCATCTCAATATAAATTTTTTAAAAAAGAATAAGTCAAAAGACCTTAAGGCAAGAACCAAAGAAAAACCCCAAAGTAGGTGTTAAAAGGCATGTTCAAACATGCATTACAACATAGAGAAGCTGACAAGAAGGGAAGAAATTATGAAGGGAGCTTAATAGAAAATTTGTTCTGGATAATCCTGAAGTCAAAGTGATGCAATTAAATGCACAAATAGTTGTAGTTAGAAAACCAAAAGAGGATAGTCAGCCAAGTATTTCTTGAACTGAAATAATCAATATAAGAAAAGCATTCAAATTTCAAATTGTGAAGCAGTCTATAGGACGAATACTGAGAAGCATGAAAAAAAGGGCAAATATACAGAACTATTATACAAAAAGAATTGATCAATGCCTCATATGAGCAAGAACTAATGATACTGAAGGAAAAAGATTTATTGGGTTTTCCATAGGGTTGCTATGAATTGGATGCTACATGAAGGCATTTGTCAACAATACCCTCTTTTTATAGAGAACACATTGCCAAGTCTTTCTCCTGTGAAGTAGCTGAGTGCTTTCGAACCACTGATCTTTTGATTAACAGTCAATATTTTGATCAGTACACCACCAGGACTTCTATAAAGTATGTTGTGTTGTTATGTGCCGTCAAGTCGCTTGCGACTCATAGCGACCCTATGTACAACAGCTCTGAACTCTGCTCTGTCCTGTGCCAATCTCATTGTCTCTGACACACTCATCCTGATTG
>NW_006399917.1:6917278-6919288 GCF_000299155.1 Elephantulus edwardii
AATTTCCTGGCTGCTGGTGCCAAGAGTGTTGATTGTGGAGCCAAGCTGACTAAAGCTGTGAACAATCTCAATCTTTTCACCATCCATCCTGATGCTACCAGTTGGTCCAGTGGTGAGAATCTGTCTTCTTGGCATTGAGCCTCAATCCATACTGAAGGCTGCAGTCCTTGACCCTCTGCAGCAAATGCTTCGGGTCCTCCTCAGTTTCAGCAAGCAGGGTTGTGTCATCTGCATAACGCAGATTGTTGATAGATCTCCCACAAATCCTGACCCCACATTTCTCCTCATAGAGCCCGGCCTCCTGGATGATCTGTTCTGAATACAGGTTGAAAAGGTATGGAGACAGGACACATCCCTGGTATGAGCCCTTCCCAATTTTGAATCATGCAGTGTTTCCTTGCTCTATTCTGATGACTGCCTCTTGGTTCAAGTATAGGTTTCTCATTAGCACCATCAAGTGTTCTGGGATTCCCATTCTTCTCAGAGTCATAATGAAAGCTTTTATATAATGTTCTAAAAAATTCTTTAAAATGGATTTAATCTGTAATTAGAGCAGTTGTTGTTGTGTCATGTGCCACCAGGCTGCCTTAGAAATCCTATGTATAACAGCCCTAAACCCTGAACTCTGCTCTATCCTGTGCCAATATTATTGTCTCTGACACACCTAACCCCATTATTCCAGTCACTGAATCAATCCATCTCATCAAGGAACTTCCTATCCTGCACCGTTCCTCCACTTTCCCAAGCATGATATCCCTCTCCAAGGACAGGTTTCTCCTTTCAACAAGTCCAAAGTATGTCAGAGGAAGCTTCAGAATCTTTGCCTCCAAGGAGCAGTCTGGCTTCACCCTCTCCAGAATAAACTTGTCTGTTCTCCCAGCAGCCATGGTTTATTCTGTATGATTCTCCAGCACCAAAGATAAAAGGCATTAATTCTCCTCCTATCATCTCTAGTCATTATCCAGCTTTCTGATGCATAACATGTAATTGCAAAAACCATGGCTTTTATCAGGCCCACCTTAGTCTCCAGACTGACATCATTGCTCCTCAGCCTTCCAAGCATGATATCCTTCTCCAAGAACTGATCCCTCCTGCCATATGCTCAAAGTACGTAAGATGAAGCTTCAAAAATTCTTGTATCCAATGAAAGGCCTGATTTTATCCTCTCCAAGATGGTCCATGATATGTTCAATACTTTTCTCCAGCATCATAACTCAAGTCTCAAGTGCATCAATTTTTCTTCTATCATACTTAGTCTTTGTCCAGCTCTCTGATGCATAACAAGTAATTGCAAAGACCATGGCCTGGATCAGGCACACCTTAGTGTCTAGATTGACATCCTCGCTCTGCAGTACTCTGGAGAGGTCTCTGACAGCAAAATTCCTCAATGCAATTTATCTTTTGCTTTTTCTGGCTGCTGATACCGTGAGTGTTGAGTTGATCTTGAAGCCAAGCAAGCTGATGCTGTTAACAATCTTAATCTTCACTGTCTATCATGATGTTGCCAATTAGCCCAGTGATGAGAATCTCTGTTTTCTTAATGTTGAGCTTCAATACGTATTGAAGGCTGATACCCATGGCCTTCTGCAGCAAATGCCTCTTATCCTTCTCAGTTTTGTGAAGCAAGGTTGTGTTCTCTGCATAATTCAGGTTGTTGATAAGTTGTCCTACAAACTTGGTGCCACATTCTTCCACAGAGAGTCCAGTCTCGCAGATGATATATTCTACATTGAAAAGATAATGGAGATAGGATGCATCAATGGCATACACCTTTCCTGATTTTGAACCATGCAGTTTTTTGTTCTGTTCTGAGACTGCTCTTCTTCCAAGTATAGGTTTCACACAGGCACAATCAAGTGTTCTGCAATTCCCATTCTTTTCAGTGTTAGCCACAGTTTACTGTGATCCACACGGTCAAATAACTTTTCATAGTGAAAAATATAGACATTCCTCTGGTATTCTCTGCTTTCAACAAAGATCTATCTAACATTGGCTATAATATCCCTAGTG
>NW_006399917.1:6919578-6927206 GCF_000299155.1 Elephantulus edwardii
GTGCTTCTTGAGAGCAACGTCTGTTTGTTGAAATACGTTAGTTGCCATGTGATCTGTTTCTGGGCCCTTGTTTTTTACCCATTCTTTCAGAGCAGATTGAACTTTCCCCTCCATCAGCATAAGCTCTTGATAATATGTTTTCCTTTTTTTTAAAATTTCTTTTTATAATATGTTTTTCATAAACTTCTTCTGTGTCAGTAAATTCTTTTTGGTATAGTGACTGTGTCATCTCCTTCTTCTTTTGATGCTTCCTGTTTCATTCAACATTTTGTCCATAGCATCTTTATTTTTAATATTTTTGTTGTTATGTGCCATTGAGGTACTTGAGACACAAGAGCCCTAAATCCTTCTCTATCCTGAGTCAGCTTTATTGTCTCTGATACACCTACTCTCACTATCCCAGTCACTGAATCAGTCCATCTTATCAAGGGTCTTCCTCTCTTGTTGCTCCACCATCCCAAACATGATATCTCTCTTCAAGGACTGGTCCCTCCTTGCAACATACCCAAAATATGTTCTTGAGAGCAACATCTATTTGTTGAAATACGTCAGTTGTCATGTGATCAATTTCTGGGGCCTTGTTTTTTACCAATTCTTTCAGAGCAGATTGAGCTTCCTCCTTCATCAGCATAAGCTCTTGATAACAGAATCCTTACCCCCAAGGAGCAGCCTGGTTTCATGCTCTCTAGGACAAACATGTTTGTGCTCCTAGCAGTCCCCGGTATAGTCAACACTCTTCTCTAGCATCACACCTCAAAGGCATCAATTCTCGTTATCGTCCCTAATCACTGTCCAGCTCTCTGATACATAGCACAAAATTATGAAGACTATGACCCAAAGCAGGCACACTTTAGTCTCCAGCCTGACATTATTTGTTATTATTAGGTGTTATAATTGTTATTATCCACATATTTTCAACCTGTATGCAGAACAGATTATGTGGGAGTCTGGGCTCTATGAGGAGAAATGTAGGGTCAGGATTAGTGGAAGATCTATCAGTAATCTGCGTTATGCAGATGACACAACCCTGCTTGCTGAAACTGAGGAGGACCAGAAGTGCTTGCTGCAGAAGTCAAGGACTGCAGCTTTCAGTATGGATTGAGGGTCAATGTCAAAAAGACAAAGATTCTCACCACTGGACCAATTGGCAGCATCAGGATGGATGGTGAAGAGATTGAGATTGTTCACAGTTTTAGTTTGCTTGACTCCATGGTCAATACTCTTGGTACCAGTAGCCATGAAATTAAAAGATGTATTGCGATGGGAAAGTTTGCTGTTAGGGACCTATCCAGAGTAATGAAGAGCAATGGTGTCTCTCTTGAGATTAAGGTGGGTCTGGTATAGGCCATGATCTTTGCAATAATTTGTTATGCATCAGAGAGTTGGACAATGACTAGGAAGGATAGAAGGAGAATCGATGCCTTTGAGCTGTGGTGCTGGAGAATAGTGTTGAGAGTACCATGGACTGCTAGGAAAACAAACAGATTCATCCTGGAGAGGGTTAAACCAGGCACCTCCTTGAAGGCAAGGATTCTGAGGCTTCATCTATTGGATATGTTGTAAGGAGGGACAGGTCCTTGGAGAGGGACATCATGCTTGGGAGGGTGGAGGGACAGTGCAGAAGGGGAAGACCCTCTATGAGGTGGATTGATTCAGTGACGGGTAATCAGAATGGGTGTATCAGAGACAGTGTGATTGGCACAGGATAGAGCAGAGTTTAGGGCTATTATACATAGGCTCGCTATGAGTCGCAAGTGACTCGATGGCACATAACAACAACAATAGAAACAATTGTTATTATTAGGTCCCATTAAATAAACTATGACTAATTAGATCTGCACATCTGAACCTTGAATTATCTTGAGTCCTTCTCACCACTCCTGACGTACTGGAGCCCATTGCTACATCCATTTGTGTCAATCTATCTTGTTGAGGTTCTCTGACCTTTCACTATTCCAAGAATGACATCCTTTTCAAATGTCTGATTCTTCTCAAGGACAGGCCTAAAATATGAGACTAAGTTTCATCATCCTTCCCTCTAACAAACAACTTGGCTACACTTTCTTCAAGACATAATTGTTTTTTAAAATTTTTGCCAGCCCATGTGATAAAAAGTCAATTCTCTTCTTCAAACCACCACAGCTCAAATTTGACAATTCTTCTGTTATCCTTATGTAAACTCTCAGATGCAAAACAAGTGATCCAAAAGATTACAGCTTAAGTCAGCCACATTTTAATCTTTAATCTGACATCATTGTTCCTTAGTACTGTAGAGGGGTCCTTTATGGCACACTTCCAAGTATAATACATCGTTTGATTTCTTTACTGCTGATACCAAGAATGCTGATTATAGAAGTAAAATGAAAAAAAAAAATTGACAACTTCAATCTTTTCCTCATTTAACATGATATTTCCTATTAGCCCAGTGGTGAGAGTTTTTGCTTTCTTGATGTGAGGTTTAATTCACATTGAAGGCTATAGTCTCAATCTTCTGCAGCAGTATTCAATAATATATTGTATATAATTGTGCAGTTGTGTTTAATGTTAAAAGACAAAACATTTATGAGTGATTGTATGAAAACCAATTAGAAAACCCCCCAAACCATCATGTTACTGTTATTGTTGATTGCCTTTGAGTTGGGCATGACTCATAGCGACCCTATGAACAAAAGGCCCGAAGCCCCTCTACAACTATCGACATTTATCAAAGTTCGTAGAGTTCCAGGAGGCATGTTGTTTAGGAAGTGGATGCCACTCCTGCAAAGCTCAATGTTCTCTTGTGGATTTTTTTTTTTTATCTTGACTCATTCAAGTATTTCTTTCTCTATGAACGATAAAGAAAGTACAGTTTCACTTTAAATGGAAATTCTAAATGTAAGTAGACAGTAACTTTTTAAAAATATTTAGATGTCACCATGATTTTAGTTACTCCTTAAATCAGTTGCTATATATTTTTCTTGTATTCTTCCAGGTGTTAGAATCCCCAAAGATATTTCTCCTCAGTTCCACCAGGTGGTTATTAGCACGTTAGTTAAACTCAAAGGCGGTATCACATCCTTCAATTAGTTATCTCTCACGAAGTTAGAGTTTTTCTTCAAGAAAGGTGCTAATGGAGCATGAATTTTCTCTTTTGGTGGGTTTCACATATAATTTTTAACTAAGCTGTATCCATTTTCAACAGAATCTAATTTTATTGAACAAAATCTGACTTTACACAAAATTGTATCCATGGGTATCTAGTTCTTTGATTTCATTACTATATTAATATCAATGAGAAGAAACTTGATTCAGAATTATTTTTTTATAAAAATGTGGAATCTGCTTATTTGACTTCCATGATTTGGGTTTAATAAGACAGTGCCTGCCTACATACGTGAATCATGTATTGACTCTTAATTTCTGACCATATCAATATTATAGGTTTCATTTGGTGAGGAAATTATTTCAAATAATTTTTACAATGAAAAGAGTACAACATATCATTTTGCAACATTACTTAAATTTTCTGGCTTTTTATTGACAGTCAGTTAAATGAATCTCTATATATTCATTACACAGTTTAAACAATTATTAACATTTTAGTAGTCTTTATTGTCCATGGCTTATTTACTTAATCTTAACCACGCCAGTTAAACCTACACTTGCCAAGTTAATTTGATTCAGCATAACCTTATAGGACAGAGAAAAATTGCCCTATTGGGTTCCAGATGCTTTATTGAGACTACTCCTTTCAGAACCAAACATAACTTAGGACTTAGATATACCTGCTTAAGGAAGGGAGGATATGCATTATGAAAGGAAGGAGAAAATATGATCGATTTCTAAATGATGATTTTGTTTAAGAAGGGAATTTTTGCTTTTCAAACACCAGGATGCATTCTTATTCAAATAATATTAAAACTAATTCTTGAATTTCATTTAATAACCAGTCCACATTCTTATCTTCTTGATTATCTCTGTGATGCCCTTTTAGAATTGATTTGCTAAAGTCAGGATCTAAACAAAGTAGATATGTTGCTTTTTTATGCCATTGATTTGTTGGAGAAACTAGATTCTTTGTCCTTGTAGCATGCCCTTAATTTGCTGTATTGCTCTCAGTGATGTAATTTATCTTGTCCTATTATCACCCACATAACTCGTATACTGGTAATTAGATCTGGAGGTTTAATTATATTTACCTTCAATTTAGAGTGTGCAAGAATGTTTCCTATAACATTATATTTAGGATCACATAATAAATTGCTGCCACTCCATAGTGATACTGCAACTGATCAGTACATTCGGATATTGCTAGTACTACTCTTTCAGAAAGTTTCTAGATGAATTTCTCTGGTCTGCATTGAAAAATGTAGATCATCATTTTTGAGTTCCAGTGTTTTGTTGTTGTGGTCTTTATTAGGTGTTGCCAAGTCAATTACAACTCAGAGTGATCCTAGGAACAACAGATCAGAATCCTTCCCAACCTTGTACCGCTCTTACAATCTCTGACATGCTCGAGTCACTTGCTACAATCACTGTGTGTTATTTCACTTGTTGTTGTTGTTGCTGTTGTGTTCCGTCAAGTCAGAACAGACCCGTAGCTGACCCTCCAGAGGGTTTTCAGAGGCAGTTAATGGCATGGGAGGAGATTGCTCTTTCTTCTCCCAAAGAGCAACTGGTGGCCTCAAACGCTGGGTCTTCAGGATTGCAGCACAACTTCTTGCCTCCAGGCCACCAGAGTAATTTAAAAAATTATACCAGGTCTTATCTTATTATTGCTGTTGTTATATACTGTTGAGTCAGTTACAACTCATAGTGACCCTATGTACAAGAGCCCTAAACCCAGCTCTATCCTGTGCCAACCTCACTGTTTCTGACACACCTTCTCCTAATACTCCAGTCACTGAATTGATCCATCTTATCGAGGGTCTTCTTCTCTTGTGCTGTCCCTGCACTGTCCCAAACATGTTGTCCCTCTCCAAGGACTGGTCCCTCCTTGCAGCCTGCCTAAAGTATGTCAGATGAAGCTTCAGAATCCTTGACTCCAAGGAGCAGCCTGGTTTTACCCTCTCCAGGATGAAACTATTTGTTCTCATAGCAGTTGATGGTATATTCAATATTCTTCTCCAGCACCACATTTCAAAGGCATCAATTCTCTTTCTATCATCCCTAGGCATTGTCCAACTCTCCGATTCATAGCACACAATTTCAAAGACCATGGCCCAGATCAGGTGCACCTTAGTCTTCAGTTTGACATCTTCATTGCTCTTCATTACTCTGGAGAGATCTCTGACAGCTGACTTTCCCAATGCAATTCATCTCCTGATTTCCTGCCTCCTGGTACCAAAAGTGTTGACTATGGAGCCAAGCAAACTAAAACTGCTAGCTATCTCAATCTCTTCAACATCCATAATGATTCTGACAATTTGCCCAGAGGTAAAAATCTTTGTTTTCTTGATGTTGAACTTCAATCCATATTGAAGGCTGCAGTCCTTGACCTTCTGCAGCAAGCACCTCAGGTCCTCCTCAGTTTCAGCAAGCAGGGTTGTGTCATCTGCATAACACAGATTGTTGATGAAACTTCCACCGATTCCTAATGCCACATTCCTCCTTGTACAGCCCAGCATCTGGAATGATCTGTTCTGCATACAGATTGAAAAGGTATGAAGACAGAATACATCCCTGGCGTACACCCTTCCCGAATTTGAACCATGCAGTACCTTCTTGCTCTGTTCTGAAGACTTCCTCTCGGTTCAAGTATAGGTTTTGCACAAGCACAATCAAATGTTCTGGGATTCCTATTCTTCTCAGAGTCAGCCGCAGCAACAACTTTACTTATTAGCTGTGATAATTCATCAAAGAAAACTTTTTAAAAAATTCTTCCAACTTTTTAAAAAAAAGTAATGATTTAAAAGTTTTTGAAGTAAATAAGTTTTTCATTCAAAACTTACATTGTTTTGTGTCATTGACTATAGTCCTCACATTCTAACAAGACTGTTTCTTATCATAAAACACAATTTGTTCAGGAAAGAAAAAGTGACCAATTCAGTCTCTACTTAAGAAAATTCTATTTTTTTTAATTCATACATTAGTCATATCAATTTGAGGACTAACGTGCATCTAATTCAGGCCATAGTCTTTCTGATTACTTGCTATGCATCAGAGAGTTGGACAATGAATAAGGATGATAGAAGAGGAATTGATGAATTTAAACTGTGATGTTGGAGAAGAGCACTGAACAGCCCATTGATGACCAAGAGAACAAACAGATATGTCTTGTAGAGGGTAGATCTGGAGTGCTCTTTGGAGGCAAGAATGATGAAGTTTCACCTTGCATAGTTTGGCATGTTGCTAGGAGAGATTAAGAAGCAAGACCCTCAGCTAAGTGAATTGACATGGTAACTGCTTCAATGGACTCTAGTGTCAGAAAGTGTGAAGATGGCACAGGATAGATCAGAGTTCAGATCTTTTGTTCATAGGTTTGCTAAAAGTTGTACTCAACTTGATGGCACATACCAATAACAATAACAATAACAATAACAAGTTGGCATTAATGCTAGGAACCACAGAGTCATCTATGACACATAGATACCTTATTGACAATATATTTGAACCTTGCTCTATCTTGCACCATCCTCATAATTTCTGATATGTTTGAGCTCATTTTTATCCTCACTATGTAAATCCATCTTATTGGATATTATCTTCTCTTTCCTCGTCCCTTCACTTTTCCCAGCATGATATTTTTTTTTCCAGGGAATGCCTGGCTCCTCCTGACAACATATTCAAAGTATGTCAGGAACAGGTGTAAGGCCTTGGGTACTAATGAGAAAAGACCAGATAAGATGTAGGAGACCTATAATATTATTCATGAAGAATTCAAAAGGTCATTACAAAGGCAAAGGAAGAAGATAAACCTGAGATGGATGTCATAAAAGACTCTGAATATTTCACTAAAACATTAAGAAGCCAAAGCAAAGGGAAGAAATCAAGAAGTTAAGAATCTGAACAGAAGATTTCAAAGGCCGAAAATGGAAGACAAAGTAAAGTATTATAATGAAATGTGCAAAGAGTCAGGGTTGGAAAATCAAGTAATTAATTCCCTCAGTATTTCTTAAGCTGAGATAACTGAAGAACAAATACAAGTCTTGAGTTGCAACAGTTAAAGATGCTAAGTGCAAAATATCAAATAATCCAGGAGGCATCAAAAGAAAATCGAAAGAGTGCACTATACCAAAAAGTCACTATAACAAAGAGAATTGACTGACTGAACAATTTTTTGAGCCAACATATGGTCAAGAGTCAATGGTGATGAAGGAAGGAAGTTCCACTGCTCCAAAGGAATTGTGAGAACACAAAGCCCCAGGAATTGACAGCATACCTATTGATATATTTCAACAACAGATGCTGTCCTGGACATACTCATCAAGTTGTGCCAAGATATCTGAAGGACAACTTCCTGGCAAACTGACTGAAAGAATTTCATATCTATTTCTTTCTTTCTTTCTTTCTTTCTTTCTTTCTTTCTTTCTTTCTTTCTTTCTTTCTTTCTTTCTCTTTCTTTTTTTTTTAAGTGATTCATCAGAGCATGGACATTATTGAGCAATCATTAATACAAAATGTAAGCAAGATCTGTTGTACATAGATCT
>NW_006399917.1:6929011-6938903 GCF_000299155.1 Elephantulus edwardii
CCAAGTTTCCCATTCTATTCACCAATTAATACAAAATTTTATAATTCAGGAAATTCTGATTGTTCTAATTCAAAAATTAAAAAAAAGAAGTTGTCTCGATTTTGTTCTTTTCAAGAAGCTATTGTTGTTTTTAGGTGCTGTCACGTTGACTATGACTCAAAGTGACCCTATGAACAGAGATATGAACCCTATTCTATCCTGTGTCATCCTCACAATCTCTCATGCACTCAGTCTACTGATGTAGTTACTGTGCCTTTAGGGCTAATAAATTCTAAATCTCACATTATTTAGCTTAGCTTTTATTTCTTTATTTTATTCAATCTCTCTACCACCATAGAGAGGTCTGGTAAGAAATTACACTGCAATTCGAAGGTATGAGATTCAAATCCACTAGCTTCTCTCTGAGAGAAGGATGGACAGTCTCCTCCCAGGTGACTTACTGACTCTAAAAACCCTTTGGTGGGTCAACTGTGGATCATTTCCAACTCGACAGTACGCTACAACAACTTCCACTCTATGTTATTACATCATAATTTCCTAAACCCAAAGCAAAGTTTTCAAATACCAGTGATAAAGTTTAAATTTTGATATTGTTGCTGTTGTTATGTGCCATCAAGTCACCTGTGACTCACAGTGACCCTATGTACAGCAGATCTGAAGCCTATCCTGTCCTGAGCCAGCCTCACTAATTGCAACACACCATCCCCCTTTTGCCCAGTTACTCTTCCAACCCATCTCATCTGAGGTCTTCCTCTCCTGTGCTCTCCCTCCACTCTTCCAAGCAAGATGTCCTTCTCCAAGGAATGGTCCCTTTTACATGGAATACTTTGTAAAACCAAACCAAACCTCTCTATATTAAGTGAAGAAAATATAGATTTTAATTTTAGCTTCATTATTCCACTGGCTATTAACTATGAATCAGTCATTCAACCTTTCTGAATCTTGTTGGCTAATAAGCTTTACACTATCAAAAATTTAGAATTATGACTAATTATTGAGATAATATGTAATTAAAATCTTTGAGTTTTATATATGAAAGAGCATTATGATTGGACTCCCTGAAATTCCAACATCAAACTTTAAAAATTAACTTAATTAAGCAATTTCAAGAGATGTCTTAAAATGTCCTAGTAGAAAATACATGAAAAGAAAAAAAAATGTGAACCATGATGTTCTTCTGACAATATGCCTTACTGTTTCCACTTCAGAAATTATTTTCTGACTCATGATGGTTCTTTAGCTTGTCCTGTCTTACTGGTTTTCCTAGACCTCATAATTTCCTATGTTTTGTCATAGATGATAAATGTGGGTTTTTTCCCCCATTTTCTCCATGTAATATTACCACCCAATTGGTACCAACTGATAGCTGACCCTTGCACTCATCTTTCTCCTGAGGAGCAGCTGGTGAATTTGAATCGCCTACTTTTAGGTAGGAAGCTTTGGTGTACTAGGAGTAAGAAGCTGGCATGTAATACAAAATGCACATGGTTCAAATCCAACCAGTTGTTCTGTGGGAAAAAGATGGTAATCTTCTCCCATGTCATTAACTGTTCCTGAAAACCCACTGAGGAGTCACCTTTCGGTTGGTGCCACCTCTACTATACACAACAACAATAGGTTGGCAGCACAACTCCTGATCCACTATGCCCCACCAGAGTCTGTGGCACCAAGACAACTATTTCTCATACCAACCCTATAAACAACATCTGACCCTTGCCCTATCTTTACCACTTTCACAGTGCTGTCATGCTCAAGCCCATTGTGCAGTCAGTGTGTCAATCCATCCCACTGAGGGTCTTTCTCCTTTTGCTAAGTCTCTACCTTTCTCAGCGAGATGTCTTTCTCTAAATAGTGGTTCCTGTTAAAAACATGCCTAACTAAGTGAGATGAAGTTTCACCCTGTTTTCCTTCAAGGAGAACTCTAGTTGCACTTTCTTCAAAACATATTTGTTTGTTATTTTGAAAAAATTATATATACACATGATATTTATACGGTGGGTTTAATATCATGTTATTGTTATGTGCCATTGAGTTGCCTGCAAATCATAGCGACCCAGTGTACAACCCTGCCAAAGCCTAAGCCAGTTTCACTGACTCTGATACACCTAATCCTACTGCCCTAGTTACCATGTCAATCCATCTCATCCAGGTCCTCTCCTGCGCTGTCCCTCCACCCTTCCAAGCATGATGTTCTTCTCCAAGGACTGGTTTAGATCAGGTTCACCTGGAAATCTGCTCCTGTAACCCTTATTGCTCAGTTTTTCTCTGTCACTCAAGGTTGCTATGATCAGAAACAACTTAATAGAAGATAATAACAACAAAGTTTGGAGTCGTTTGATATGAAGTCAGAGCAAGTGTATATGTCCTTCCTATATCTGAATCACTTATTAGGCTATGGAACTGTCAGATAATTCTATATGACCATATTAATATTAAAAAAGAAGAAAATAAATTTTTTATGAACACACTGGTCCTAAATATTATTATACCACAGTGTAATTTTTTTTAATTCAGTCATTGACTCCAAACATTCACTCTCACTTCTTTATCATTTATACCTTGACCCCTCCAAACCTTCTGCTTTTAGAATGAAAAATGTATAATTAGAATCTTCAAAGCTCACTTTAATTGTTTAACTCTTCCTGGAAAATTATGTGTATAGTATCTCCCATATGTGATTAAAACAAGAAGAGGACATTGTGATTTGCTTTTTAACAACTTCTAATCTTATAATCCTCTATGAGGTGGATTGATTAATTAACTGGGGTAATTGGGGTGGAACTGGAGACAGTGTGATTGGCATAGGGCAGAGCAGAGTTTAGGGCTGTTGTATATAGGGTCTCTATGAGTTGCAAGCGACTCAATGACACATAAAAACATCAATCTTTGTTCCTCATTTTTTACTTTAGCTATATACAGCTAATTTTTCCATCTCAAACCAAAATTTTTATTAAGAGAATGTCCTCTTAATAAAAAGGTAGTCCTTCCACAAGACTACTCTTACAATACACATACCATGATGCCATGAGTGGTAGAAAGATAAGAATTTAGGATCCAGATCAAGAGGGGTCGATAGTCCTCATCTTCTGTATAAATTCTTATTTAGTGAGTAACTTTACGTTGTCTCTTGTTTTAAAGAATTTTAATACCAGGATTCAAAGAAATGTATCTAGCGGTGGATTACAGATATATTCCATGTGTACAGAAAAGAAGAATTCAAAACTGTTGACACAAATTTTTTTTCCATAGGTAAGAAAGACTCCAAAGGAATCACAGATAATTTGTAAAGGGGCAAAAAATAGTGGTGAATAAGGTTTGAAAAAACTATGACTCTGGATATATGGGAAATAATGGACAAGAGCTAAACATGATTGCATTGGGAAAGTCTGCTGTCAAAGACCTTTCCAAGGTACTGAGGAGCAATGATGTCAATGTGGAGACTAAGGTGAGCCTGATACAAGTCATGGTTTTTGCCATTACTTGCTATGTATCAGAGAGCTGGACAATGACTCGGGATGATAGAAGGAGAGTTGATGCCTTTGAGTTTTTGTGCTGGAGAAGAGTATTTAATATACCATATACTGCTAGGAGAACAAACAAGTTCGTCCTGGAGATGGTAAAGCTAGGCTGCTCTTTGGAGTCAAGGATTCTGAAGCTTTGTCTGACATACTTTGGACATGTTGCAAGGCAGGATCAGTCCATGGAAAGGAGCATCATGCTTTGGAGGGTGGAGAGTCAGCCCAGGAGAGGAAGACCCTTGATGAGATAGTTGATTCAGTGACTGGGGTAATGGGGAAAGGTGTGTCAGAGACAACAAGGTTGGCGAGAGATAGAGCAGGGTTTAGGGCTGTTGAATACAGGGTCATTAGGAGTCGCAAGTGACTTGATGACACAACAACAACAATAACAAAATTCTAAATATATACTTTGTGAAGAGCTAATAGTCTCTTAATTTTGCTCATGAGAAATTTATACCTAGACAAAGAGGCTGTTGTGCAAACAAAATAAGGGAACACAGCCTGGTTTAAGATCAGAAAGGTTATGTGTTAGGGTTGTGTCTTTTCTCCACACCATTTCAATCTTTATGACGAGCACATCATTCACAAAGCCGTACTTTATGAAGAAAAGTATGGCACCAGGATTCGAAGATTCATCAATAACCTGAGTTACACTGATGGCACAACTTTGCTTCCTGAAAGGGAGGAGGATATGAAACACTTGCTGCAGAAGATCAAGGACTACAACCTTTGCTATGAATTACAACTTAACATCAAGAAGACAAAGATCATCACCACAAACTCAACAGTCAAAATTACAGTAGATGGAGAAAAGATGAAATCTGTCAATGGTTTTCATCTTGCTTGGATCAGCCATCAACACCCTTGGTAACAGCAGTCAGAAAATCAAGAGGTGCATTACATTGTGCAAGTCAGCTCTGAGGGACCTCTCTAAAATACTGAAGAGCAATGATGTCACTTTGAAGACTAAGGTGCACCTGATTCAGGCCATGGTCTTCTCAATCACCTGCTATGACAATGAATAAGAATTACAGAAGAATCATTGATGTATTTTAAGTTGTGGTGCTGGAGAAAAGTACTAAATATCTTCTTATTGACTGTCAAAAAAACCCCAAAAAACCCAACACCAAAAACAACCCACAAAACACCAAAAACCCAAAACACACACAGAACATAAAAACAGAGTTGTCCTGGAAAGGGTGTGGCCTGAGTTTTCATTTCAGGTAAAAATGACCAAGCTTTGTCTTTCATACTTTGACATATAGCTAAGTGAAGCTGTTCCTTGGAAAAGGCTATAATGCTTGGAAAAATAGAGGCTCAGTGCAGGAGAGGAAAATCCTCAATGAGAAGGATTGACACTGGGACTTCAGAAATTGGCTCTCTTATCTCAGAAATGAAGACCATGGCACAGAATAGGCCTATTTCAGAATGCTGTTCATAGGGCTGCTAAGAGTCATACTCAACTAAATGGCACCTAACAACAACAGCAGCAATATTCACGGCATTTTGTCTCAGATTATTTAGTTTTAGGGTAGTAGATTTTGGATAATAATGTGTTTAATTTTTAAGGCACATCCACTAATATTTTAGCATATACTTTTCACCACAATCTATGATTAGATTAAAAAAATCTAATGTATATTCCCACGAAAGAGGAATTAAACACAGAAAAGTTAAAGTCTGTGTTGTATCATGATACATCAGGAGAAGAACTGAGATTTCATGATGTTGGATTTTTGTACCTTTACTTCACAGTGAAATTTCTAATCTTGATGTTTTGTCAGGGTATCCAAAATACCGTGCTGGCTGATGCTTTGCTCTGAAGTATGTATTATCTCTTTGCAGTGAAACAGAAGACTTAAAATGAAACACTCATCTTTTATTAAAATTTTTGGCATGCTTGATGTGACAAGATAAAAAGTGGAAAGCTTTAGAAGGACAAAATCTGTTGGATCATCAAAGAACTCAAAATAAATTGCTACAAACAATTGAAAATATTGGATAGAAAGCACAATGTCTATAAATATTTAGGGAGATATATATGTATATACAGAATCAGACTTCTCTAGCACTAAAACTAGATCAATATGTTGGAAAACATATTGTTGAAAACAACTGTTGGAAAACTTACATTGCAAAATTGTTACAACTGTCAAAACAAAATAGAATTAACCTTGATCAGGAAAATCTCAATGTCAGTTACTAAATGATAGATACCTGTTTAAAGACAAATATAATGCCTATTTTCCAAGGAAATAATAAACCCAAAAATGGTTTCCCAAAGAACTATTAATGGAAGTCTTTAGTTCTCACTCTTGATACTTTTTGTCTTTATGGTCCATGGTGCTTTATAATCCAAACCTGATTTTTATTAGTTACCCTGAAATTCCTAACCTTTATCACTATATGCACAATAGAAAGGGTTTCTTCCTGGTCCCCCAGTATCCCTGACTGGGTGAAGATCAGCCCTTTGTGATCCGCAAGATGATTTGGGGGAGAAGATAACCAGTTTTCTTAGTTTGTCTTAGTCTGAAAGTTCCACAGAATAATAAACTGTCTGCCCAACTGACAAATGGACCTGGGCTATGCATGAAGCTTATTTGTGGGGGACCAAGACTGAATATAATACGTATTGCATACTATCTAGCCAATTATGAGTCAGACACTATGGACAACAAATCTGAAACTTGCATTATCCTGCCATCCTTACAATATCTGACATTCTCAAGGCCATTGTCACAGTGTCAATCCATTCTGTGGAGGGTGTACTTATCTTTCTCTGTCCCTCAGCATTTCCCAGCATGACATGTTTTCCCAAGGACTTATCCTTCCTGATAACATGCCCAAAATATATGAGAGGACATTTCATCTACTTTCTCTCTAAGGAGTACACTGATGGTGTTTCCTCTTAGACATTGATTTCTTTGTTCGTTTTGGCATGCGCTCCATGGGATCTTTTGATATTCTTTTCCAACACCATAATTCAAAGACATCAATTTTTCTGTCATCTTTACTCATTGTCCAAGTTTCAGATGCATAGGAAACAATTGATAAGACTATAGCTTAGATCAGGCACAGCTTAGTCTTGAACTTCTTTGCTCTTTACCACTTTGGAGAAATCCTTAGCAGGGGATTGTTCCAAAAGCAACAATCCAAACAGCTAGAATATCTCTTATGCTTGAGACTGAGGAATACTCACACATTAAAGGCAAGAACTCTAAAATAACACTGACCTACTACTTCTCTGAAACCATTGCTGGAAAGTATGCCAGATATTTCAAATAGCAGCAGATCATTCATGGTAGATGGATGTTTTAGATTAAGAAAACCTAGAAGCAAAAATTGGTGATCTACTTATGAAAAAATCAACCAGAGAAAATTTCATGAATAGTGGTAGAAGAATTAATAAGAAAGTAATAACAAATACTCTATAAGATCCAGGACACCGTATTGTAGTAAATATCACTATTGATTTTTTAAAATTTCTCTTATCACTATTGTTAGATGCCATCTAGTCGAGTACAACTCATAGTGTTCTAATAAATAGCTGACCTGAACCCTGTACTACCCTGTGCCATTCTCGTCATATGACACACCAGAGCCCATTCCTAAAGTCACTGTGTCAATCTATTTCATTGGGGATCTTCCTTTCCTGCTAGGTTACCCTATCTTCCCAAATATGATGTACCTTTCCAAGGAATAGCCTTGCCTGAACACCTGCTCAAAGTACGAATGATGAAGCTTCACCATCTTTGCCTCTAAGGAGTATTCTGGCTTCACTTTTTCCAAGACATACCTGTTTGTTCTTTTAACTTTTCAAGGGCTATTCAGTATTCTTCTCCAGCACCACAATTCAAAGGTATTAATACTTCTGTCAGTCTTATTCATTGTCCATCTCTCTGATGCATAGCTGTTAACGTTGAGAAGACCATGGCCTGAATGCTTTCTCACTTGCTTTTATTTAATTTTTGTCCCCTTGATGAAGTTGTCTTTGTTTTCTGGTTATTAAGTTTTAATTAGTTATATGCTATTCCATGGACTAGAACACTATTTCTGCATTCATGTCTGTCTAGTGATCCTACATTCTTCCTTATGGTTACACTGTCAAAATGCATGAGGAATATGAAACAATATGTCCTAAGTTCTAGATATACTAGCAGAAAGCTATTGTACCCACTTAATCCAGAAACTGAGACCTAATAGAAGAAATATCAATGTCAATAAACTTTGGAAACTATGTTCTCCATGTTCAGGCAGTTCTAAATGTACCTATTCACTCACATCCTACTCTCAGTTTCTGTCATATTATTGAAAATATTCTGTACCAGAACATAGATTATTTTCTTTCTCTGTTTGTATTATATTAGTTTAAGGAACAAAAACATTACCTTGACAATGAGATAATGATAGTTAATGCTTGTAATACTACTGCTTTCTGCATCAGAAAAGCATAAAATTTCAGAGTATAGAATCGACTCAATGATCATTTACTAGTTTTGTGGCACACTTTTTTAGAGGGTAAGTCTTAATATTTTTTCCCCAAAATTTTATTTTGTACTGGCGTGCTCAAAAAAGCTAATATATATATATATTTTCACACTATTCTTCATTCATACTGTGCTTCATACAATCATTCCCATGAATTATCTTTTATAAAATCAGGCATCATTAGACCTTGCCCATCATTACTCAATCTTTTCAAGTCCCCACTAGATCCTTCTTCCGATTTTCTTCATTCCCTCCCTCACCTACTAAACTGTGCAATCTTGTGGTTTCACCCCATGCACTCATCCTTTTTCCCTTTGGGTTCCCATACATGTTTTACTAGTTATCCTTCTATTTTTACAATAAAGGTCTTATGCAGTATTTGTCCTTCTGAAACAATTTGTTCACTCAGCATGATGCTTCAGCCTCTCCCAAGTTATGCAGTATTTTTCAAAATTGTTACTTCTGAGAACTGCATGGTGTTCCATTGTGTGAATGTACCACAAGTTCTCAATCCATTCAGGTGTAGTTGGACATATGGGCTGTTTCCATGATCTTGTGATAGTGAATAATGCTGCTATGAATATTTATGTACAGATCTCTGTGTCTCAGTTTTAATTTCCTTGTGGAATATTCCTAGTAGTGGAGTTTCTATGTTCAACTTTTTGATAAATACCAAATTTCCTTCCAGAGTATTTATAATATTTTATAATTTACCAACAGTTTATGAGAATTCCCATCTTGTCAAATCTTCTCCAACGTTTATTGCTTGCTGCCCTGCTAAATTTTACTCTGCTAGTCAGGTAAGATGATACCCTATTGTGGTTTTTATTTGCATCTCTCTTATTGCGAGTGATTTTGAGCATTTCTTCGTGTGTCTGTTAGCCATCTGAGTACTCTGTGAAAAATTTCTCCATGTCTTTTGAGCATTTTGTAATTGGGTTATCAGTCTTTTTCTTCTGGAGGCCTAGGAATATTCTGTAAACTTTTGTTATGAGAGACTTGTCTGGGATGGTATTGCCAAATGTTCATTCCCAGTTGGTAAACTTTATTTTCACTCTGTTGAAATAAAACTTTTTGATGAGCACAAAAATTTAATCATCAGAAGGTCCTATTCATCAATCTTATCCTCTCCAGATTGTGCATTTCTGGCTGTATTTGGCAGTCTCATCTCATTATACCATAGACTGGGCCTTCTAAGCTTAATTCCAATTTGTCTGGTATGAATTTTATGGTTTCAGGCTTTACTTCCAGGTCTCCGATCCACCTTAAGTTGATTTTTGTATATAATGTGAGATGTGGATCCTGTTTCAGCTTTCTGCAGGTAGCTGTCCAGTTTTTCCAGTACTATTTGTTTAAAAGGTTGTTATTTCCCTATTTGATAGGTTTTATTTCCTTGTCAAATATCAGTTGACTATAGATAGCTGTGTCCATGTCTGGGTTCTCGATTCTGTTCCATTGTTCTATGTGCCCATCCCATTGTACCAGTACCATGACATTTTGTTTACTTCTACTGTGTAGTAGGTGTTGAGGTCAGGGAATGTTACCCTTCTTATTTCATTTTTGTTTTTCATAAGTGATTTGCTTATTTGGGGTCTCTTTTCTCTCCAAATAAACTTGGCAATATCCCTTTCAATCTCATTAAAAATTGAATTTGGTATCTGTTTTGGCATTGGGTTAAACATGTAGATTGCTTTTGGTAGGACTGTCATTGTCACAATATTGAGTTTTCTTATCCATTGACAGGGAACATTTTTCCATTTATTTAGGTCTTTGGTTGTATCTCCCAAAAAAATATTCTGTAGTTTCCTTTTTTTAAAAATAATTTTAATGAGCATTTATAGAGATTTTGGATTTCCACTCATTCATTGCTGAACTTCTCTCCCCGC
>NW_006399917.1:6942892-6961265 GCF_000299155.1 Elephantulus edwardii
GATTGGCACAGGACAGAGCAGAGTTTAGGGCTGTTGTAAATAGGGTCGCTATGAGTCGCAAGCGACTCGACGGCACATAACAACAACAACAAGATCAAGAATACAAAAATCAGCAGCACTGGAGAAATAGGCAGCATCATTAAAGATGGAGAAAAGATTGAGGTTATTAATGATTTCATTTTATTTGTGTCCATTATCCACACATTTGGTACTAGCAGTCAAAAAAAATCAAAAGGCTTGTCACTTGAGGAAATCTGCTGTCAGGCATCTGTTCAAAGTGTTAAATAACAAGGATGTCTGTTTAAAGACTAAGATGTGCCTGATCCAAACTGGTATTTTTAATCAGTTCCTATGAGGGTGCAGCCGGACTGCTCTTTGGAGACAAGCATGATGAGGCTTCACCTCACATACTTCAGGCATATGTCTTGGAGGGGCTATTCCTTGGAGAGGGACATGATTCTAGAAAAGGTGGAGGTTCAGTGAAGAAGAGGAAGACCATAGACCAAATGGATTGACATGGTCCCTGCCGCAATGGGCTCTTGTGTGTCAAGAAGTATGAAAATGGCCAGGATAGCACAGGGTTCAGGTCCACAGCATCACTGAGTCATTCTCAATTTGATGGCACCTAACAACAATGAGTCTGAAATTTAGGCCATGAATACAGATGAGAATTATTTCCTTTGAGTGTGCTGCAGGTGTAGAATTTTTAATGTATTGAAAACAAGCAAAAGAACCAAAGAAAGCTGTCTTGAAAAAAGTGCAAATAGATTACTCTTTTGAAGCAAAGATGGTGAAACTTTATTGCATATAATTGGGCATGTTTTCAGGAGAAACCAGTCCTTGGAGAAGGACATTGTGGTGAGAAAAATAGAGAGAGGGTCAATGAAAGAGAGTACCCTCAAGGAGATGGATTGAAGCAGCGCCACATTGATGAGCTTGAAAGATGATCAGGACAGTGCAACATAGGACTAGATTTAGATTTATTGTTCATAGGGCCACTAAGAGTTGTAGCTGACTTGATGGCACCTAACAGCAACAACAACTCCTACTACTTTCTAAGAAAGATGGTTGGGAGATCTCCACTCATGCTATTTACAGCCTCTGAAAACTCACTGGAGGGTTAGCTTTGGGTCAGTTCCAAATTAACTGCCATGAGTTTTAATTTGTGTGATTCCACTTTACCCAGCACGATGTTTTTTTCCCTAAGGATGGGTACACACCCAATGCATCTGAGTCAAAATGTCACCATCTTCTCCTTTAAGGAACACTTGAGTTGCCCTTTCTCCAAGACAGATTTCTTTGTTCTTTTGGCAGTCCATGATATATGTCATTCTCTTCTCCATGACTCATATGCCAATTTGCTGTACTGTGGTATATTGCAGTGGGGAGAGTCCCAGTCCAAATGATAATATCTTGTCCCATCTCATACTCAGAATCATAAGAAGACCCTTAGATTCATATATAAAATCTTCATCTTCCATAGTGCTTGCCTCACAAAGCAGGGAAGGACTTAAACCACTGGAATATCTTTTAAGTTTAGAAGTGAAATTGTATTAACGGGCTGATAAAGTAGTTTCTTCAGGGTATGAGCAGATCATCAGTGTAACATATTTAATTATTTTTTAAAAAACTGAAGTTTTTAGATGTTGAAGATAAAGAAAAGATTATAAGTATAATTTCCCTTTTAGTTTTTTCATAGTCCACTGTTTGCCATGAGTTGACATAGAGACCAAGAAAATTACCATACCTTTTCATTTGTAAAATGCTTCTAAGTCTTTTAATATCAATTTTAAAATTTCTACATATTACTTTTCATCTGTAGAGAAAACATTTCAGAATGTTTGGCACTTTGTTGCTTGATTAACCAGATTAAGATGCACAAGAACAACTATTTAATTTCTACTTGATTATTTTTGTGTTGTGTTAAACTTGAGAACAGCTTTATTATCTTTCTGTTTGTGATTTTTACTTTCAAAATTAGATAAAATGTCAAAACACTGTCTGCCTTAATTCTGTTCAGTAGGCAGAAATTCATACACTTCCCCCATTCACTGAAAAAAAAAATCTGAGATAAATAATCAACTCACGGGCTAACCACAATTTATTTACGGTTTAATGAAATTTTCAAGGAACAATTGTATTTTGTCATAGCAGCAATGGTATACATAATTTATATCTTGTTTCTAAGCCTAAAAAATGTGTTTTCTAGAGATAAGAGGTCTATTTCCACTAAGTTTGTTCTCTGCAAAAGGAAACTTTTAGAAAGAATTATAAATGTTACTTATGATACTTCTGTTAATCATTTCCCTCTTTTAATTTGGGTATAGGCTCAATTTTGCATGCTGAAGTTTCTGTTTCTGTTGTGTTATTTTGGGAAAATGGAGTGAAGATATTTGACTTCCAATAATTTATTAAACTAATATAGAAAAAAATCTACCTCTTCCGCAAACAATAGATAACTGTTAATATAAAATAAGTTAAGCAAATCTTATTGTCGATGGGAAGTAAAGTGAAATATAATTTTATTTTATTCTGTTGTTTTCTAGAATCTCACCTCTGAGAATGTTGTATATTTGGATTTAAGTCCAATTTATCTATTTATTAATAAGCCTCAGAAATAAAGTTGATGAAACTTTTTAAAAAATTCAATAGAAGCTGACTGTCAAGAGATTGTGTAGATTTTAGTGAAATTCTCCTAAGGTGCTGAAATCGAATAGCAATGGCCATTCTGCATTTGATTTGTTCACATTTTAAAGTTTGTAGAAAATAAATCTCTTGGACAGTAAGGTTTGGAAAATAAAACTTTGAGAGTAACTGGTTTAAGATTATACAATGCTTGTCATAGTGCTTTACCCTCATAATCTTTCAACTACAATTTGTTGTTCTTACTTTACAGAAAAGCAAATCAAGGTTCAAAGTAGTTAAATGAAATAACTAGATAAGATAGTAACAAGATTTTAACCTAGCTCTTTGGTCTTCTTATAATGATTTTTGTTTTATGACATAGTTTCCAGCACACATGATTAAAGTTAGACAACTTGGAAATAGGTAAAGTCTTACACCAAGAACTAAAGGATACTCTGACCTGGTCACTTACATTTAGGGTTGTATTTCATTCTTTTCTATATGAGCTTTTCAGCAAAAAAGAAATATTACAAAAATAATTAATATTTATGGAAAAATAGAAGTGTTACTCAATTACAAACTCAAGTAAACAGATTAGCATACCCAAACTATTTTTTTCCCATGCATATTAGAGAAGTCAGATGAAGCCTCAGAATCCTGGTTTCCAAAGAGCAGCCTGGTTTCACCCTATAGTGGATGAACCTGTTTGTTCTCCTAGCAGTCCATGGTATCTTCAATACTCTTCTCCAGCACCACAGCTCAAAGGCATCACCTGACAGACTTTGGGCATGTTGCAAGGAGGGACCAGTCCTTGGAGAGGGAGATTATTCTTGGAAGGGTGTAGGGAAAGCTCAAGAGAGGAAGACCCTCCATGAGATGGATTGCTTCAGTGACTGGGGTAATTAGGGTAGGTGTGTCAGAGACAGTAAGGTTGGCACAGGATAGAACAGGTTTCAGAGCTATTGTACATCGGGTTACTATGAGTCACAAGCAACTCAATGGCAAACAACAACAATTAGAGAAGTCACTATTTTGAATAGGGAATTACTGAGTATTGACAAAAAAAGGAATTTGAACCATGTCTTCTTAACATCGTTCTACTTGATTAGTTTGTACTGTGGTAACCTCGACAAAAGTATTACTATCTTTGTTTTTTTCATGATTTTCACTTTCAAAATTGGATAAAATGTCAAAACACTATTAATCTTTCATACTAATTTGCATACAAAATTCATATACATTGGATTTCATACATTCTTTCATTCACATTGTGACTCACACAATCTTTCTCATATGTTGTGTTGTACACAATTAAACACCATTGATCTATGCAGACCCAATCTTTATAACCCAGTCTTTTCAGGTCCCCAATAGATCTTTCCTGATTCCTACCTTCTTTCCCTCTGCCTGCCATACTCTATGACCCAATGATTTACCCTCCTCCCCACCCTCAGACGCCTGCCCATTCCTCTCTCACTTTCGGACTTTTATGTATATACTGTCTATCTTAATTCTATTCAGTAGATTGATATTCATAATCTTGAGCATTAAAAAATTATATGGTGGTCAACTATTTACATTAGTTCATCAAATTTTGCAAATAGTGCCATGATCCTTTACTGTTAATAAGCCAGGGAAATTTTGAAAAAGAATATTGTTATGTATTATTATTGCCTTCATAATTCAAATCCAGAGTATAGAAATAACACTTGAACAGAGAATATACACCTAATATGATTTTGGAAAGACTGGAAGGCAGACAATAAGCAGCAGATCTATTGGAACAAAGGAGATACAGAATAAACTAAAAGGAATAGATGGAATTAAAAAATACATTTAATTCTCTTTGAAATGATATTTCAAAAATACAACACATCTTAAAAAGAGGAAATCTGAAAGCCTGAGAGTATATGCTTCTGTGCATAGCATTCTGACAAAAACTTTAAATACTTACTTGATGGAGTTCTGGAAAAAACAACAACAACAACAACAACAACAATAACAACAACAACAAAAGATAATCTATTTGGAGACTAAATTTGAAAGCTATCAAGTAATGTTCCTTTATTTGGAAGAAAAAAGAACAGAAAAAAATGGTGAAGAAATGATCATCAAATACCTATTTTAACAAAAAAAAAAAATAAAAAAACCAACAAAAACCCCACATACCTCCTGATCTGAAGAAAGTCTTGTGACATTAGATCAAACGGGGGCTGACAGTACAGGCAAATTTAGTGAAAATAGGCACCCTGCATACCCAGCGGCGGAGACAGATGCTTTCAAAGGATATAATGAGGTTGGTGTTAGATTTTTTTTTCTACCCTGATCACTAAAGGTCAGAAATCAATAGAGCAACATCAGCAGCTTTGAAAAAAGAAAGAAAGAAAAAAAAGATTAAGGTTTAAAGACTCTATACTTAGAGAAACCATCTTTTATTTGCAAGGACAGAAGAAAGATATTCTCTGACATATAAGGACATGAAAATTTTACCACCTAAGTACTCATCCTGAAAAATTACTTGAAGCTATATCAAGCTAATGGAAACATGCATCAAAGTATTTTTTGTTCAATGAAGGTTTGCCATGTTGTTAAAATTTGTGATGAGTAGTGAAACCAGAAAAAAGTAACATAGGAAAACAATTATTATTGGTATAACAAGATCATATAGCATGATAAGATTAACGAAAATAGTGAAATAGGGAATTTTGAGAAATACTATTAGTAGTTTACAACAAAATTATCTCAATAAAAGAGGAAAGGAAGAAAACAGTAAAATACAGGAAATCTCTTGATTAATAGTCATAATTATCTAGTTTTGTTGCAATGGAAATGCAAGTGGAAAAATAAAAAAAAAGAAAACTAAACCAAGTAGGAATTTATTTTCACACCATCCTGGACGCTGAATGTTCAAACCAGTATCTCAACTTCATTACTTTCTTCCTTGCTGGTAGCCCTTGGCTTTCCTTAGTTGCTTAGAAATTCTTTTGTCATTTGTTTTTCTCAATCTGTGTTTGTTCCTGTGTCTAAACTATACTTTTTATAATTCAAAAGTGATTAGATTTATGGAACAATAAATAATAAGAAAAGAAAGCTCTTATTTTCAAACTTTGCATTCACATTTACAGGGATAAGGATTCTGACATTTGGTTGTTTTGCAGGGATATTATTATTATGTGCAGTTGAGTCACCTAGGACTCAGTGACCCTACGCACAATAGCTCTGAATCCTGCCATATACTGAGCCAATCTCACCATCTCTGACACACCTACCCCCATTCCTCTAGTTACTGTGTCAATCCATCTAATCCCAGGGCTTTCTCTCTGGTTCTGGCCCTTCACCCTTCCAAGCATAATGTCCTACTCCAAAGGCTGGTCCCTCTGGCCACATGTCCAAAATGGGAGACGGAGCTTCAAAATCCTTGCATCCAAGGAGAAACTTAGTTTTACCCTCTCCAAGACAGACCTATTTGTTCTCCTTATCGTCCATGGTATGTTCAATCCTCTTCTCCAGGACCACAACTCTAAGGCATTGATTCTTCTTCTGCCATCCTTAGTCATTGTCCAGCTCTCAGATGCATAGCAAATAATCGTAAAGACCATGAACTAGATCACGCACACCTTGGTCTCTAGACAAACATAGTTATTCTTTAGCACTGTGGAGGGGTCCTGACAGCAGATTTTCCTAATGCAATTTGTCTTTTGATTTCCCAACTGTTCGTGCCAAGAGTGTTGCTTGTGGAACTGAGCAAGCTCCATCTTTTCTCCATCCACGAGACAGATATCTATCTGTGTTTCATTGACTATGCAAAGGCATTTGACTGTGTGGATCACAACAAATTGTGGTTAACATTTGTTGCTGATGATGATTGCCTTGAAGTTGAGCATGATTCATAGCAACCCTATGAACAAAAGGCCTAAAGTCCCTCTTCAACTATTGACATTTATCAAAGTTCATAGAGTTTTGGAGGCATGTTACGTAGGAAGTGGATGCCACTTCTGCATCCAAACTTGTCTTAGTATATTATTGTTGTTATGTGCCATTGAGTCTTCTGTGATGTATTATTATTATGTGTCATTGAGTCACCTGTGGTGTATAACAACCCTACTATGTACAACAGCTCTGAACCCCTCCCTGTCCTGAGCCAGTCTCACTAATTCTGACACACCAACGCCCATTGCCCCAGTTAGTGTATCAATCTATGTCATCTGGGGTCTCCCTCTTTTGCACTGTCTGTTCACCGGACCATGATGTCCTTCTCCAAGGACCAATCTCTCCTGGCCACTTGCCCAAAGTAAGAGAGGCAGAGCTTCAAAATCCTAGCCTCCAAGGAGGACCTTTGTTTTACCCTCTCTAAGACAGACCAGTTTGTTTTCTTAGCAGTTCATGACTATTCTCCAGCACCACAACTCAAAGCATCTATTCTTCTGTCATCCTTAGTTATTGTCCAACTCTCTGAAGCATAACAAGTAATTGAGAAGACCATGACCTGAATTAGGTGCACCTAAACTGACATTGCTGTTCTTCAGCACTATGGAAAGGTCCATGAGAGCAGATTTTCCTAATGCAATTCATCTTTTGATTTTCTGACTGCTGGTATTGAGAGTTTTGATTATGGATCAAGAAGTTAAGGAGCAATTTTCAAAGGGCTGCTTGGGAAGAAGGCAAGGTGAAATATTATAATGAAATGTGCAAGGAACTGGAGTTAGAAAATCCAAAGGGCCAAACTTGCTCAGCATTTCTTAAGCTGAAAAAACTAAAGAATAATTTCAAGACAGGAGTTGCAATGCTTAAGGATGCAATGGGCAGAATATTGAATGATTTAAGAAGCATTAAAAGTAGATGGAAGAAGTACATAGAGCCATTGTACCAAAAAGAATTGGCTGACACTGAAAAATTTCAGGAAACAACATATGAAAAAGAGGCAATGGCTCTGAAGGACTTGGCAAAAATAAAGTCCCAGGAAATGGCATTTAGGAGAATTTAAATCCCAGAATACTTGATTGTATTTATGCAAATCCTGTACTTGAACCAGGATGCAGTACTCAGAACAGAGCAGAGAAATAGAGCATAGTTCAAAATCAGAAAAGGAGTGTGTCAGGGATGCAGCCTATCTCCATACCTTTTCTATCTATATGCAGAATAGATCATTTGGGAGGCTGAGCTTTAAGTGGGATCGAGAAAGATTCATCAACAATTTACGTTATGCAGATGACATAACCTTGCTTGCTGAAACTGAGGAGGACCTGAAGTGCTTGCTTGCTGCAGAAGGTTAAGGACTGTAGTTTTCAATATAGATTGAAGCTCAACATCAAGAAGACAAAGATTCTCACCACTGGGCCAATTGGCAGCACCATGATGGATGGAGAACAGATTGAGATTGTTAACAGTTATTGGTGGCTAGACTCCACAATCAACACTTTTGGCACCAGCAAGTAGGAAATCAAAAGGTGAATTCCATTAGGTAAATCTGCTGTCAGGGACCTTTCCAGTGTTCTGAGAAGCAACAATGTCAGTCTAAAGACTAAGGTGCATCTATCTAATCCAGTCCATGGTCTTTCAAATTACTTGCTATGCATTAGAGAGCTCAATAATGACTAAGGATGATAGGAGAAGAATTGATGCCTTTGAATTGTGGTACTGGTGAAGAATCTTGAATATAGCATGGACTGTCAAGAAAACAAAGAGGTCTGTTTTGGAGAGGGCAAAACCAAATTTCTCCTTGGAAGCTAGTATTTTGGGAAGAAGGCAAGGTGAAATATTATAAAGAACATATGACCAGGAGGGACCAATCTTTGGAGAAGGATATCATGCTCTAAAGGGTGAACGGACAGCGCAGGAAAGGAAGATCCCAAATGAGATAGATTGATACAGTAACTAGGACAATGAGGGTCAGTGTGCTGGAGTCAATGAGACTGGCTGAGAACAAGGCAAGCTTCAGAGCTATTGTACATAGGGTCACTATGAGTAGACTTGATGAACACATAACAACAACAATAACCATGGTGCTGCCAATTGGCTGAGTGGTGAGAATCTTTGTGTTCTTGGTTTTGAGCTTCAATCCATATTGAAGACGACAGTCCTTGACCTTTTGAAGCAAATGCTTCAGGTCCTCCTCAGTTTTGGTAAACAAGGCTGTGTCATCTGCATAATGTAGGTTGTCGATGAATCTTCCTCCAATCCTGATGCCACATTTGTTCTCATAAATTTCAGTCCCCAGAATGATTTGTTCTGTATACAGATGTTTTGGAGGGTGGCACAGTTCAGCTCACAGCAGTGGTGGATTCTTTCTCTTTCTTATGGTTGTTAGGCACTATTTGACACTGTTCTGAGTCATAGCTGCCATTTGCACAACAGAAGGAAAGAAATTGCCTGCTTTTGCACCATCTTTGCATCTCTGCTGTGTGTCTATTGTCATGCTTACTGTGCTAAGCTATTTCAATATAGGTTTACTTTGGCCTTTTAGTTTCCATGAATGATATTTTTCTCCAAGGATAGGTCTTTCCTGATAACATGCTCAAAGTATAGGAGACAAGTCTATACTACTAATGATCATTTTGGTTCTACTATTCCAAAGGTATTTACAGGCATCTTGGACTCATATCACATCTGCAAATGAAGACCTTTCACTGACCTATCCACTTCATTAAAGTAGATTCTTCTCTGAGGAAACAACTCTTCCCTAGTTGTATTAGGAATGCTTCAACTTCAACCACCATGTTAGACAATCTTCTGTTGTTTTGGAGATTTTAAGAATTTCAGAAGCCAATGGTCAAGCCTGCTTCATAGTCTCTGCATAGTCTGGAAATTTCACTGAAACCTCTCCACCATAAAATGATCTTGCTGGTATTTGAAATATTGGTGGTGTAGCTTCCAGCATTACAGTACCACCAAAGGGAGCACCCTGTGGATATTAAAATTGGTTCCAGGAGCCCTCTGTGGATATAAATATCTGCAGATGTTCAAGCTCATGAAATAAAATGGTGTAGTATTTGCACATAACATATGTACAACTTCCTGTACATTTTAAATCATCTCTAGATTATTTTTAAATCTCTAAATTATTTACAATACCTAACAAATAACAATAATAACTATGTAAGTGCAATAATAATTATGTAACTATGTAAGAACTTTATGCTCACTCTATATATTTAGGGATTGTATTGACCTCTTAATTGCAATTTTTCTCCCCAAGTATTCTCTTTTATTTAAATAAAATTTTTATTTTTTTTAAATTATTAACTTTTTATTCTTATTAATTTTAATGAAATCTGACAGAAACTTTGGATTTCCATTCCTTCATTGTTACACTTTTCTACCTGCACACCTCTCCCCCCCAGTTCATTCTTCTCTTTGAAAAGTAAAAGAAAAATTCTTTCATCGTTTTACAATCCCTCCCCCCAAGTCCATTCCACTGTGCAGCCATTGTTTTAGACTCCTGTCATGACAATAATACCTAAACATATCCCCAAGTATTTTCAATGTACTAATTATTGAAAGAGTAGAAGTGGAAACTGTGGATATGGAATATTAAATGTCACTGTGAATTACTTAAATATTTAGTAGATACATGAATACTAATGACAAAAATATTTTATACAATATTTACACATTTAATTATAACGTTTGCAGTTACCACATTAATAGGAACTGAGGGGAAATTTTTTAAAATTTTTTTGTCCTTCTTTTCATTAAGTTACTATTTCCTTCTTAAAGGAACTATTAATATAATTTACAAATAATAATTACCACATTACTATAACTTAAATACCAGAAAATATGACATAATCAATGATAATACAGTAAAAGATTGTTATAAAACAAAATGTACATAAATTAGTGATTAAAAACCAATGTGTTTTGTAAACAACAATATTTTTTTTTCCTGAAAGCCAAGCAAAAGACTATAGTGGCAGAAATGAAAACAATAGCACTTACAGAAGATTAATCCATGGGTTGTGAGTGCCATTGTAATGAATTATAATGAAAGATCTTACAGGAGTGCATTATTAATTTTAAAAAAAGTAAATTAGCAGACTTTTTACTTCATATTTGCATGTAAGCTAGATGTGTGGAAATGTTTTTACTGCCATTATGAAGTACAAGGATTTTTTTTTTAAAGAATAATATATTTTCTGTTGAAACATGGCAAACATTTTTGGAAAATCACTAGGATAGTAGAGTTTAGGGAGCATATGAGAAGGGAGGAAATAAGACTCAGTAGAGACTTCAAGACATAGTGTGATTATAGGCATAGATCAATAGGAATTAATTATATAAAAATACAATGTATATGAATGGTTATCTAAAATCCAATATATACTTTGGACATGTTGTAAGGAGAGACCGGTCCTTGGAGAAGGACATCATGCTTGGGAGGGTGGAGGGACGGCGCAGGAGGGGAAGGCCCTATACGAGGTGGATTGATTCAGTGACAGGGTAATCAGGATGGGTGTGTCAGAGACAGTGCGATTGGCACAGGACAGAGCGGAGTTTAGGGCTGTTGTACATAGGGTCGCTATGAGTCGTAAGCGACTCGACAGCACATAACAACAACAACATGAAGGAAACACACATGTATGCAAATAAAAAATGTATAGTTATTTTGGCATCACCATTCTCTGACAGCATTACTTGGTATAGTCCATACTTCTCCTACCCAAAGCCTCCTCTGTTAGTGATTTCCATTTTTAGGTGATTTTTTTTTTAATTTAATTTTTTTTTCTCTTTGAGCACTGTGATGTGAAAGTTTATTGTTCAAATTGGCTTTCCTAGCTGTCAACTTTCATTCACCCACATGGATGAGCAGAATATTACAAACAGCATATGATACTCTATTCACAGGGGCATTGGCTGGTCTCATCATTAAATTGAGCAGATTCAGTAGTAGAAATTGGGAATCTGAACACAAACAAAGAATAGAAAGCAACCGAAGCATTTTGGGGCCTGATGTTTCTGTTCCAGTCAAACAGGGATCCACTTAAGACCAGCAGCCACCTGAGGAGAGATCCAGACTTCAGATAAACTTGAGAGAGAGCTGACTTTGGACTGTTGCCCCTTGTGGCTGCAATCAGAGACCTTCACCCACATTTGCTGGAGGACTGAAAATGACATCATGACTGGTAGAAATAATGGAAGTTTGTTACGCTTACCTAAGTTGTGAGACTAAGGTCAAAGGACCTACCATCATGCCTGAGAAGATTAGACTAATGGATTGAATCTGGCTATCAACCTTAATTATTGTCTGTTAATTTCCCCAATAAACTTCATATCTGTGATTATGGTTCTGTGATGTTTGGGTGATCACTGCAATGAATTTTGAACCCATCAGAACAGTAAGATCTGTATTGGAATTAACAGAGGTAGGTGCAAAAGCAAGGGAGAACATGTCTGACCTTATAGAAACTAGTAATGTAGATGTTGTGGATGGGGACACTTCCCCTTTGTGAAATTAGTAGAATCAGACTTGGTTGTGTCTATGCTGTCATTGCTCTTTTACAGCCATGATCAATAATGTTGCCATGAACATTGGTTTATATATTTATTCAGATCACTACTTTTGAGTCCTTTAGTTTATTCCTAACAGTAGAATTATTGGGTCATATTGTAGATCTGTGTTAATTTTTTGAGAAATCGCTGTACTATTTTTCTCAATGGCTGTATCCTTAACATTCTCACCAGCATGATAAGGATGTTAATTTCTCAAGATCATTGCCTATGATTGCTAGGTTGCTGTTGTTGTTGTTGTTGTTGATTGCCATCAAGTCAAACACAACTCATAGCAACCCTATGAACAAAAGGCCTGAAGCCTTTCTATAACTATCATCACTTATCAAAGTTCATAGAGTTTCCAGAGGCATGCTGTTTAGGAAGTGAATGCCACTCCTGCTTTCAAATTATGTGCTATCTTTTTAAAAATGTCATTTTAAAAAACAAATATTAGCCTTTCTTTTGCTATTAGGTATTGTTGAATCCAACTTAAGGAGTGTTTTTATAGAAAATAACTCACAAACGAAAACAAAAGAGAACAAACAAATCTGTCCTGGAGCTGTATTAATGCAAGGAAGATGAAACTTTCACTCACATACTTTTGGCATCTTTTCAGGAGGGGCAAATCTTTAGAAAAAGACATCTTGCTGGGAAAAATGGAGGGAGGGTCAGATTAAGAAAGGAAGACCTTCAACAAAATGGATTGGAAAAGTGTAACAGTGAACTGGAGCATGTCAGAGACTGTGAGGATGGTGCAGGCTGGGGCCAGGTTCAAATCTGTTGTTTATAGGGTGGGTAGAGGCTCAATGTCAAGAACACAAAGATTCTCACCACTGGACCAATTGGTAGCATCAGGATGGATGGTGAAGAGATTGAGATTGTTCACAGCTCCAGTTTGCTTGGCTCCACAGTCAACACTCATGGCACCAGCAGCCAGGAAATAAAAAAAAAGTAATGCGATGGGAAGTCTGCTGTTAGGGACCTCGCTACAGTACTGAAGAGCATCAGTGTCTCTCTGGAGACTAAGGTGCACTTGATACAGGCCATGGTCTTTGCAATCACTTGTTATGCATCAGAGAGTTGGACAATGACTAGGGAAGATAGAAGGAGAATTGATGCCTTTGAGCTGTGGTGCTGGAGAAAAGTATTGAATCCACCCTGGACTGCCAAGAAAACAAACAGATTCATCCTGGAGAGGGTTAAACCAGGCTACTCCTTGGAGGCAAGGATTCTGGGGCTTCGTTTGACATACTTTGGACATGTTGTAAGGAGAGACAGGTCCTTGGAGAGAGACATCATGTTTGATAAGGTGGGGGGACAGTGCAGGAGGGGAAGACCCTCTATGAGGTGGATTGATTCAGTGACTGGCGTAATCAGTATGGGTGTATCAGAGGCCATGCATTTGACACAGAATAGAGCAGGGTTTAGGGCTGTTGTACATAGGATCGCTATGAGTCACAAACAACTTGAAGGCACATAACAACAACAACAACAACAAACAGGAGGAGTGGCATCCACTTCCTAAACAATATGCCTCCTTAAACTCTACAGCTTTGATAAATGTTTTGATAGTAGTTGTAGAGGGCCTTCAAGCTTTTTGTTCATATGGTCACTATGAGTCATGCTCAATTGGAAGGCAACCAACAACAACAACAATAGGTTGTAGTAGTAGACCAAATGACCTCTAACAACAACAACAATATATAAACAGAACAAAATACTACCTGATTCTATGCCATCTTGGTAGGAGGTTTTGATTTACATTCCATTGTCCTTTTGATTATCATCTTGCTGACACCTAGTGGGCTTTGTGTTACCACTTTATTGATGCTCATTTAAATAATTTCTTTGGTGAAATATCTGTTGAAGTATTTTGTCCATTTTGATTGGCTTATTTGTCCTTTTGTTGTAAGCTGTGAAAATTTTATATCTTTTGATTGTTAAATTCTTACTATGTAGCTTCTGAAGATACTCTTCTAGTTGGTGACTTGCTTATTACTTTTTTTTGGCAATGGTCTCTATTCTTCTTGAACAACAGAGGTGGAAGGATTTAGTATTTAGGGAGTGAAATGGAAGAAATATGAGGCTATATTTCCTTTACCATGAGACCGAAAGAACTGGATGATGCCCAGCTATGATTACTAAATATTTTGGTCAAAGATTCTAGAGAAATTTCTTGCTTAAAAGTGGATAAAGGCACTGCAGAATTTTAAATTTTCATAGAATGCAGACCTTCTTGATCTCTGAGGCTGCATGAAGCCGTGAGAAATGAAAATTATCCCCTAAAATCTTCTTTAAATAAAACAATAAATGAACCAAACAAAAGAACAAAAAACAACAAAAACACCTTACTGCTATTGAGGCAATTAGTAAATAATGGCTGCTTTGATTATTATTCTTTTAAGATTTCTACATATGGGGTGAAATTGATAACATTAAATAACAAGTTTAGATGGCAAGCATGAGGACAGTGAGTTAATGTTAATGGAGGAGAAGAGGAGAGAAAAAAAATCAGAAAACAAGTATGAGAATTATTGTACAGCTTAAAGAGTGTAATTAATGTCCCTGAAGTACACATATAAAAATTGCAATTTCTCATATCAAAAAACATCTTAATTCAGTAATATGTAAAATTAATGAGGTTAATGTCTATTCCTATTCCTCTCTTTGGAGGTAGATAAGGTTGGTTTTATTTAAATAAAGTTGATAGTGTTTCTCTTTTGTTTCCTGAAAAAATAACTTGGAAATATATTATCTGCAAACTTAAAATATTATGTACCCTTTGACTCAGTAAATCCACTTTGAGCCACGTATCCTAAGGAAAATCAACAGAGATGTAGACTATGCTTTATTAATAAGGACATTCATTGTAAAATTATTTATAAAAATTAAAAACTGGTATAAAATTCCAATTATAGTAAAATAAATAAATTATGGTATAGCTGTATGATGGGCTGACACTCAGCTGTTCAATTATATATATATTTAAAAGTGTAGAGATCAGTTGGCCTTGTGCACAGAAAGTGATGCCACCAAGCCAAAGGTGGGTGACTTGAATCCGTGGCCCTCAGGCTTGTTTTTAATTGTTTTTGGTCAAACATTCTTCTAGATCATATAGCCCTGGTCTGCACTTGCTGTACAGAGGTAACTCATGGTAGCTGTGAAGCTGAACACTGTGAGACTGATGTGTCAAATGTGTTAATTGTTACCCATGGTAGACAGTGTTTGGTGGAGCTCCCTGATTCAAACAAGCTTAGAAACAGGAGTGGTGTCAACTTCTGAAATAGCTTGCCTCTGGAAACCCTGTGAACCTGGAGAAAGGATGAAAATTATACAATGTTCAGGTCTTTCATTCATAAGGTTGCTATGAATTGCCTATGACTCGATGGCACTTGACAACAACAACAAGAGATTGCCCATGAAGATTTTTCCCATGAAGCAGCTGGTGGATTCAAACCACACACCTTCACATTGGCAGTGGAGTTCCTTACTAGGTCATCTTGCTGTTGCCATCGATTGCCCGCAAGCCGAGCACAACTCATAGAAAACCTATGAACAAAAGACCTGAAGCCTTTCTATAACTATTGTTGTTTATCAAAATTTACAGAGTTTCCAGAGGCATGTTGTTTAGGAAGTGGATGCCACTCCTGCTTCCAAACCTGTCTTAAAGTGGGAGCTCCACCAAGTACTGTTCACCTTGGGTAACCATTATGTCATCTGACACCCCAATGGCATAAGGTTCAGCATCACAGCATCACCATGTTACCTCAGTACAGTATATTGACAGAAGAGTGCTGTACCACTCAGAAGAATGTTCTTAGGTCACCATAGCTAATTATACAAAAAATTTTATCTTTAAAGTATCATAAAACTTCCTGCATGTAAGAAAACAGTAAAGAACTTGTACACAGCAACTAGGTTTTAGCACTTTATCTGTTTATATAGTTATTATTTTAGTTTTTCCCCCTCTACATTATTATGTTTTTCTTCCCCAAAGGAACATCTGCATGAAAATTGAATGTAATGGGTTATAATGAGTGATTTACAATTACATTTTCATTAGTGTTATGCATTCTTGTTGGAGACGAGCTCTCCCCGTTTTTCGAAGTGAACGCAGCAGGACGGATGTGACAGCAGAATCTCCTTCTCACTTTTAGTGATGCTGACTTTCTGAAAACCCATTTTTTTCAACATGGAATTGCAAAAGATGCTTTTAGATAATTCTATCTCATTTGTTTGGGGGGAAAAAAGTGCCTCTGAAGTTGTCTGCTACATAAAGTATGCCGTTTTCTAAAAGCCATAGCTAGTTGCCTAGCAACACACTTGGTTATGTCATATAATAAAAGCAGTATGATAAAATGCTATTTTTTCAGGTATTAATTTTTAAACACATTTCTATCTAAATGGATATATTTTGTGAAAGGACATTTTGTGGAGATGCGTCTTGTAAAAACTAAATAAAAGGAGGCAAATACCACATCAATATAAAATCATTGTCTTAATGACACAATATTAAAATTCAAGCCCTAGTGAAGTATTTAGAAACTCCTTGCCAGTTCCTTAGGCTCTATGCCTTAGACACCCTATAGCACTCTTTGCATTAAGAGCCCAAGGTAAAAGGATAAAATTGCACGTCTGTGAAGGGGACTTAATGGCATTATGACATTTACTGAACACACAAGTGCCATAAACGCAACAGGAAATTTCCAACTTTGTAAAAGTTTTTTTTCCCTTTTTTCATTTTTAAATGTCAAAACTGTTAAGAGTAGGAAATTTTAAAAGCTAAATTTAAATCTCAGCATGAAAATCAGAACAATTACCTATTGATTTCCCACCCCACCTTTGCTATTTTATTGCCATTTCTTCAAGGTGGTTGAAAACTTCTATACTTCCTTTCTTTTATTAGCTTAAACATTTTCCTGATAGTCACTAATATCAGCTCTCAGTCAGACCCTCTCTTTCTTCTCGGCTTCCCTCTTCTCAGCTTTTTCTAGCCCCCACGGACCTTAAGTTATTTCTCCCCTTGTCTTTTTGTGCCATGTATGTGTGTGTGCTGGTTGCAGAAAGAGCAAGATAGGAGAGTTTACACCACCTCTTGAGTCTTTGTGAGGACTTAGAATTTAAAGTCAAAATTTAAACTCAATCAAGTTTGCCACTATTGAGTCACTTTCGAACTGCTGACCTTGTTGACAGCAGCCTGAGGCAGTCATTATATGCTTTGCCACTAGTTTCCTGGGGCCATTGTAACAAAACAACATAAACAGTGACTTGTAAGAACAGATAATTAGTGCCTAGAGGCTAAAAGTTCAAAATACTTTTGTTGGCAGGGTTGATTCTTTTTGAGGTTACTGAGGGACAATCTGTCCTAGATTCCTAGATTGGTATTGCTTGCCTCATAGAGCCATCACTACAGTCTCTCCTGCTGCCCTGACATGATCATCTTCTCTTGGTATCTCCCTGGATCACGTCTTTCACTTTGTAACGACACCTTTGTAAACTCATCAGAGTTAGGGCCAATTGGCTCCGAAGTGACTTCATGTTAAGTTGATGTTATGAAACTTCCAACTTCCAAACAAGGGTCCCGTTCATAGGCACTGGTGCGAAGAAGTAACATATTTTTCTTTAGGATAAATTATTTTAATCCACAACAACATCGTTTTGAATTTTTTTATTTTGATCTGGCTTCTTTTCTTTTGCTTCTTAATAGGCAGACATACTGCTGTCTATTATGCTACCATATTTCAAAAGGTAGTTATTGTCAGTGATAGATGGGAATGACAGTCAAGACAAATGCCTTGTCCTTTAATGCTTCCTTCATGGGCAAACCATTTAGAGTTTATGTTATTGTTGCTATTTGGAGAGCCCAATTTTAGAATTTAGAATTTTGAAATGAAAAAGTCTTATGTTTCACAAAATAATCCCTTTCTGTTCTACAAAGAGTTTATCATAAAAATACTGTGAGAGAGATAATACTACGCATTCACTAAAGAATCCTATCACAAGAAGACTACATGTCTCAGTTCCTTAATGTAGGTGATCCACTGTGGTGGTTTATTGTTCAAAATGCCTATCCTAGCCCAGTGACTTTCCCTTTTATTACGTAGCTGGATGAATGCAACATGAATAAGGATGATGCTAATGTTGTGAATAGCACCTCTTGGCTTGTAGGGTTTTTTTTTTGTTATGTGCCATTGAGTCACCTGTGACCCAAAGTGACCCGCCAGCTTTGAACTCTGCTCTGTTCCCTTTACTCCAGACA
>NW_006399917.1:6962190-6969133 GCF_000299155.1 Elephantulus edwardii
CTCCCATATGATCTGTTCCTCATATACATTGGGAAGGTTTGGAGATAGGATGCATCCCTGGCATACACCTTTCCTTATTTTGATTCATGCACTGTTTCTTGGCTCTGTTCCGGGAACATGTAAATAGGGTGTGTAGACTACTAATGAGGAGCATGGTCAATTTTCTATTCATGCAGGTATAAACTGAAGAGTTTTGGGAGCACAAAATAAATCTCAGTATCAACAAGAACGAAGAATTAGAGAGCTCAGTGTGTGACCATTTGGACCAGGCATTCCTGTGCAACTTAGAGTAGGACCTAGATGAGAGTAGCAGCAGTGGTGAAGTAGAGGCCACCTCATAGAACCAGAGTCAGTGGAGGGAGCCTGTGACCATGCTTGCTGGAGGGTGAGTGGAAGCAGCCGGTATAATTGACAAGACTTAGAGTACTTTATAGCATTTGTCTATTAAATCTGAGAAGTTCAATTTTGAATGGCTTGTGAACATGCCTGAGAAGATTTCCTGACTGAAGAACAGTATCTTACTATCCTACTTCCAACTTGAATATAATCTATTAACTTTCAAAAAAGCAGTTAAAACTAGGCCAGAGCAGACTGTGGGTCAGATCAATTACTCATAGGCAAGTTTACATTGAGGCTGAAGAAAATGAAAATAAATCCACAGGAACCAAAATATGATCTTGAATTAATTCCATTGAAATTTCATGATCATCTTAAGAATAGATTTGATTATTCATGGTCCCTTCTCTCTCCAAATAAATTTGGAAATTTCCCTTTCAATATCCTTGAAAAATGAGTTTGGTATCTGGATTGGGATTGCATTGAACATGTAGATTGCTTTTGGTAGGTCTGTCATTTTCACCATATTGAGTCTTCCTATCCATGAACAGGGCACATTTTTCCATTTCTTTAGGTCTTTTATTGTGTCTTTCAGAAATGCTCTGTAGTTTTCTTTGTATAGGACTTTTGTATGTCTATTTAGGTTCACTCCCAAGGATCTCAATTTGTTGTTGGATATTGTAAATGTTATTGCTTTCTTTATTTCCTTCTCTGCATTCTCTTTGTTATTGTAGAGGAATCCTATTGATTTTTGCATACTGATCTTATATCCTGCCACTCTACTAAACTGACCAATTAACTCTAACAATTTTTTGGTTGAGTCTTTGGGGGTTTTGGTGAACAGTATCATATCATCTGCATATAGCGATAGTTTAACCATTACTTTGTCAATCTGCATGTCTTTCCTTGTCATATTGTTCTAGCAAGCACTTCTAAAACAATGTTGAAAAGAAGTGGTGACAGTGGGAATCCTTGTGACAAGAGACTCTGAATAAGCAAAACACTTATGAGAAACAAAAATGAGGTTGGAGGCATAGTACTCCCTGACCTGAAAACCTACTACACAGCAGTGGTAACCAAAACAGCCTGGTACAGGTACAATGACAGGACTCATAAATAGATCCAGCTATCTATGGTGAACTGACATTTGACAAGGAAATAAAAGCTATCAAATGGGGAAATGATAATCTCTTCAACAAATGGTGTTGGCAAAACTAGCCTTCCATCTGCAGAAAGCTGAAACAGGATCCACATCTCACACCATACACTAAAACCAGCTCTGCGTTGTCTGGGAAGCCAATCTAAATATTTGTAATAAACTAAATGCTATTTCAGGATGTGGTGGAGGCAGAATTCAGGCTAGAGTTCACCCTGAGGCACTAAGGCAATCCTTAATGGTTTACCAGATTCTTGCATTTGCTAACCCCTCCCTCCTGAGTTAAGGAGAAGGTTTTCAATAGAAAGAGCTTGGCTTCATTTGCATTGAATTCTCTTTGTGATTTACTTCCAGGTAATTTTCAATAAAGATACAGAGAAGCTTGGCTTGGAGTCTTCAATCAAGAACTGCTGACCCCCTGTTTTATGCTCTATGCTCTATGCTCTATCTCATTCCTGGCTGTTTGTCTCATTATTAATAATTATAAAAATACTTTATCCTCAGTCCACAACAACGTTTTTCAGAGACCTGAGAGTAAAGGCCAAAGCCATAACATTCATAAGAGACAAATTGGGATAAAGCTTAGAAGCACTAGTCTGAGGTATAAAGAGACTACCAAATACAACCAGAAATGCACAGTTTAAAGAGGATAAAATTTATGCATGGGACCTTCTAAAGATTAAATCCCTGTGCACATCAAACATTTTTCCAACAGGGTAAAAAGAAAACCTACAGACTGGGAACAAACATTTGGTAATTCCATCTCAGACAAGAGTCTTATAACAAAAGTTTACAGAATACTCCTGGGCCTCCACAAGAAGACTGATAACCCAATTACAAAATGGGCAAAAGACATGGAAAGAATTTTCACAGAGAAAATATTTGAATGGTAAACAGACTCATAAAGAAATGCTCCAAATCACTGGTAATAAGAGAGATGCAAATCAAAACCACAATGAGGTACAATCTCACTCCAGTAACAGTGGTGAAGTTTAACAGGGCGGCAAGTAATAGATGTTGGAGAGGATGTGGCAAGAAAGGAACTCTTATACATTGTTGGTGTAACCATTCTGGAAGGCAGTTTGGCACTTCCTCAAAAAGCTGACCATAGAAATTCCATATGATCCAGCTATTGCACTACTGGACTATACCCTGAGAATATGAAACTGAGGCATAAACTAAGATCTGTACACCAACGTTCATAGCAGCATTATTTACCATTGCAAGAACATGAAAACAGCCAAAATGTCCACCACAAATGAATGAATTGAAAAATTATGTTACATTCACAATGGAATGATATGCATCATGCAGGAGCTACAACTTTGTAAATAATTATCTAACTTGAGATGGACTGGAGAGCATTATGCTGAGTGAACTAACTCAGTCCCAAAAAGATAAATATTGTATAAAACCGTTATTGTAGAATGAATGTAAGTATCCAGGAGAGGTGAGAGAGGCTGGAAGCAGAGGGATGTGGATGTACAGGGGAAGGAAGGGTTAATCACTGGTTGATAAAATTTGATGGGTGGGTGAGGGCGTGAGGGAAATTGAAATAATTTGTTCAAATTTTCAATTTAGTTTTGCAAATAAACTAGTAGGAAAAAAATAAAGATATTTAACTGAAAAAAAAAAAAGAATAGGCTTGAGGCATTGAACACCGATGATAGACTAGAAGATTTCTGGAGTGATATCAAGGATATCATCCATGAAGAAAGCAAAAGGTCATTACAAAAACAGAGGAAAAAGAAAAAAAATGGAAATAGATGTCAGAAGAGACTCTAAAGATCGCACTGCAATGTTGAGAAGCCCAATCTAAAGGAAAACATGTCAAAGTGAAAGAGCTGAACAGACAACTGCAAAGGGCAGCTCAGGAGGACAAAGCAAATTTTATAATGGAATGTGCAGAGAGCTGGAATTAGAGAATAAAAAGGGAAGAACTTGCTCTGCATTTCTCAAATTGAAAGAACTGAAAGCAAATTTAAGCATTGTGTTGCAACACTGAATGACCCAGAAACATCAAAGGAAGATGGAGGGAATAAATAGTCACTGTATCAGAAGGAATTTATTGACACTGAAAAATTTCAAGGAGTACCATATGAACAGGCACCAATGGTAATGAGAGAGGAAATGGAAGTTTCATTGAAGACATTGACAAAAAATAAGGCTCCAGGAATAGATGGGATACCAATTGAATTGTTTTAATTAGCAGATCAGTCTATGCCAGGAAATTTGGAGGACTGCTATTTGGCTAACAGATTGAAAGAGGTTCATATTTGTTCCTGTTTCTAAGAAGGGTTATCCAACTGAATGTGGAGATTATGAAACAATATCATCAATATCCCATGCAAGTAAAATACTGCTGAAGATCATTCAAAAATGGCTGGAACAGTACCTAGAAGGGGAATTGCCAAAAGTTCAAGCAGGATTTAGAAGAGGCCATGGCAAGAGGGATATCATTGCTGATGTCAGATGGATCCTAGCTGAAAGTAAGGAATACCAGAAGAATGTCCATTTGTGCTTTATTGACTATGCAAAAGCATTTGCCTGTGTGTATCATGACAAGCTGTGGCTGATGTTGAGAGGAATGGGAATCCCAGAGTATTTGATTGTGCTCAGGAGGAACCTGTACATGCATCAGGAGGCTGTTGTGGGAACAGAGCAGGGGAGTATTTCATAGTTTAGAATTGGGAAGGGAGTGCATCTGGGTTGTACTGTATCCCCATACCTGTTCAATCCATATGCTGAGCAAATTATCTGAGAAGCTAGGCTCTAGGAAGAGGAATATGACATCAGGATTGGAGGGAGATGTGTCAATAAACTGTGTTATACAGATGACACACCCTTGCTTGCTGAAAAGTAAGGAGTACTTGAAGCACTTGTTTCAGAAATCAAGGAATGCAGCCTTCACTATGGATTGTGTCTCAATATTTTTTTAAAAAAGAAACAAAATAACAAAGATTCTTACCACTGAACCAATAGACAGTGTCATGATAGATGGAGAGGAGATTGAAACTGTCAAGAGTTTCATCTTGCTTGGATCCACAATTAACACCCTTAGTACAAGCTGTCAGGAAATAAGGACACACATTGCTCTGGAAAAATCTGCAGTTAGAGACTTTTACAAATTATTGAGGAGTAGTAATATCAGTTTGAGGACTAAGGTGTGTTTGATTCAGGCCATAGTCTTTCTCATTACCACGTACGCATCTGAGACCTGGACAATGAATAAAGATTACAGAAAAAAAATCCAAAAAAACCAACAAAACAACGATGCCTTTTAGCTGTGGTGTTAGAGAGCTCTGAACATCTAGTGGATGGCCAAGAGAATGAATAGATATGGAGAGGGTGCAGCTGGAGTGCCCTTTGGAGACAAGAATGATGAGGCTTCACCTCAAATACTTTGAATATATTGCTAGGAGGTTCTATTCCTTGGAAAGAGACGTGATATTGGGAAGGATGTAGGGTCAGTGAAGGAGGAGAAGACCCTCAACCAGGTGGATTGATGTGGTGACTGCTGCAATGGGCTCTTATGTGTCAGGAAGTGTGAGGATGGTGCAGGGAGGACTATGTTCAGATCTTTTGTTCATTGGGTTGCTTTGAGTCATACTCGACTCGATGGCAACTAACAACAACATTATATTGCCCAAATACAGTGATTTATGCCACTTACAAATGTGACATAGAAGAAATCCTCCTGTTCTACAACAACATTATAGTCCACGTATGGACTATAATGAGATCCAAAATGGAGGTGGCCTCAATGTCATGGTTGAAATACTTCTAGAAGGCAAGTCATAGAAAATCTATGCAACAGAAGCATGCATACTTGATTCTGAGTGAGGAAAAACTAGTTTTTATTACTTCAGGTCTTTAAAATATGCAGTCTTACATTCTTTTTTATGGAGTTTTATATTATTTTTATAAATACTGATATTACCCTGAGCTTATATATTTTGCATTAACATAGTTCTTGGATTCAATCTCATATTTTAGTTTATGTACTATAGCCTACATTTGCCATTTTATTTTCTTTTAACCAGTGGTTATCCTACGAGTGTTTGGGAGAAACTGGTATTTTTAATATCTGATTTTCCACAAATTTATGCCAAGATTTTCTTCCAAAGGAACTTCTTGGATGATTTGAACTTTCAACCTTTTTGTTTAGCAGCCAGCAACTCTGCCAACAATCATACTCATGGTTTGTACCATGGAATCCAAGCAGCATCTATATCCATGCCAAAGATCTCTTGATTTCATTTATAACTCATTTTTATTCTTTTCATATTATCCTCTCATTATCCCAATTTCTTATTTCTCCCCTGAGGACAAATAGGAAATGAATATTCATTTTCAAATTAATATGGCATTTGAGCAATTAGCTCTTGTGACACAACTGTGAAATGCTTCACTGTTATCCACAAGGTGGGTGGTTTGACACATCAGTGGTTCAGGGGGGAAAAGACTTGGCAATCTGGTCCATTAAAGATTACAGGTTACAATATCCTACAGAATAGTTCCATTCTGGACAATAAGCTTACCATGCATGAGTCAGAATATACTCAATGGCACAAAGCAAAATTGCAATCTTTTAGGAAGTTAGTATCAATATCCTATAGAGATTCCTAAGGAGAACATGAAAAGCACTGATTATAGAAAATAAAACTCAAACTCACTGCTGTTGAGATGATTCTGAGTTATAACACCACTCTGTTAACTTTCTGAGGATATAAATCTTCACATGAGGAAAGTGCCTTATCGTTCTTCTTCGAAATAACTGATGGCTTAGAACTGCTGACCTTTTCAATTGGCTCGCACTTTTTTTAAATAAAGAATTTTTTATTATTATTTTAATGAAAGTTTACAGAAAACTTGTTGCCCGTTTTTCTCCATACTACCTCCAAGATTAAAAAAATTCATTCATTTATAACAATTTCCCCCCATCCCCATTCCCATTCACTTTGCTGTACACCTCTCATCCTGGACTGCGGTCATGCAAATAAAGCCTAATTATGTATTCCTTTTAAATTGTTCTGTTCCAATGCAGTGTTCACTATTTATTCCCTCTTTTCTTAGTTTCTCCTCAGCCCCCATTTCAGTCCCGTGTTATAACAATGGCATTATGTAGTATTTGTCCTTTAGTGACTAAAATATTTCACTCAGTGCAATGTTCTCCATGGTCACCATTCTGTATAATATTTTATGTATTCCTTCCTTGTCTCTCATGGTTAGCTCTTTAACACAGAACTACTCAATACTCATCAAAGTTCCTTACTGATTATATTAGGATTCAATATTTAGATAGATCAGGAGAAATAAGAATCAAGTTGTCCCTGCTTTCAGTTGTGTATCTTTTCTTTATGGCAAGATAGTATATATAATTATTATTTGCATTTCTTATTGCTGTTTTTGATGTTGTGTACTATCAAATTAGCATCGACCCATACCCAA
>NW_006399917.1:6974778-6977338 GCF_000299155.1 Elephantulus edwardii
TGAGGTGGATTGATTCAGTGACTGGGGTACTCGGGATGGGTGTGTCAGAGGCAATGAGATTGGCACAGGATAGAGCACGGTTTAGGGCTGTTGTACATGGGGTCGCTATGAGTCGCAAACGACTCCACGGCACATAACAACAACAAAAACGACAAACAGTTCATGGTTTATTCAACAATCCCCAGCACCACAGATCAAAGGCAACAAAACTCATTCTATCATCCCTGTTCATTATCCACCTTTCTTATATATAGCAAGTAATCACAAAAACCATGGCCCAAATCAGGCACACTTTAGTCGCAAGATTGACATTGTTGCTCTTCTGTACCTTGGAGAGGTCACTGATAGCTGACTTTCCCAATGCAATTTGTGTTTTGATTTCCTGGCTGCTGATTCCAGGAGTGTTGATTGTGGAGCCAAGCAAACTGAAGCTGTTAACAATCTCAGTCTCTTTATTATCTATCATGAAGCTGCCAATTGGTCCAATTTTGAGAATCTTTGTTTTCTTGATATTGAGTTTCAATATATATTTAAAGCTGTAGTCCTTGATCTTTTTTAAGAAAGTTATTATACTTGTTTATTTAGAAAATTGGAATGCATTGTTTTCCAGAACAGATTCTTCCAATTTCTCTCACCCCCCCCCCATCAATTTGTACAATCCCATGATTAATCCCTCCCTCCCACACCCTCATCCCTCTGCTTTAAGCCTCCCCCTCACTTGGATCCTTATATTAATTCTACAATAGTGGTTTTATACAATATTTGTCCTTGTGGGACTGAATTAGTTCACTCTGCATGAAGCTCTCCAGTCCCTCCAAAGTTAGATAATAATTCACAAAAGCATTACTTTTTCATGGTGTATAGTATTCCATTGTGTGAATATACTATAATTTCTTTGTCCATTCATTTGTGACTGGACATCTAAGCTGTTTCAACATTCTTGCAATAGTTGCACAAGTCTCCATTTGCGCCTCCGTTCTCATTTTCTCAGGGTATATTCCAAGAGTAGCTGGGTCACATGGAATTTCTATGTTCAGCTTTTTGAAGAAGCACCATACTGCCTTCCAGAATGGTTGTATCATTTTACAATACCACCAACAATGTATGACCTTGTGCAGCAAGATCTTCAGATCCTCCTCAGTTTCAGCAAACAGGATTTTGTTATCTGCGTAACACAGATTGTTGATGAGTCTTCCTCCATTCCTGATGCCACATTTCACCCAAGCCTCCCGGATAGGATAATCTGTTCTGCATATATAGATAAGGTATGGAGATAACACACATCCCTAGCATAAACCCTTCCCAATTTTGAACCATGCAGTATTATTTCCTTGCTCTGTTCTGATGACTGCCTCCGGGTCCATGTATAGGTTTCACACAAACACTATCAGGTGTTCTGGGATTCCCATTCTTCTCAGAGTTAGCCACAGTTTGTTGTGATCCACACAGTCAAGTGCCTTTGCATAGTCAACGAAACACAGACATTCCTCTGGTACGCTCTACTTATTTTCCCAAAAGCCAGTAGGGCAAGGCTTGAGACTTTTAATATAAGGGTAGAAGGTGGAAATGTAAAGAGAAACAGAGAAATTACAGGAAAAGACAGAATATTTGACAGAAATATGTTAAAGGCTGTGAATTTAGAGCAAGGATTTCTGTCCCTGAGATTTGCAAAGTTTTCTGGTCTAGGAGGCAGGGAACTGTTGCAACTAAAACAATGAAAACTTTTTAAGCCCCACAGGATTTTTAAATGCAGGAACAGAGGATAACAGGGTCCCTGGAAGGTATTAGAATTCCAGAGAATAAATGGTTTTGTGAAATACGGCAGGACTTTGACAGCCTCAAGGAATTTTCAGAATAGCAAAGAAGCAGTTGAATGAGTCCCAGACACACTTGAGTGGCACGAATGCTGTGGAACACATATCTGGCAGAAGGATATTCATGATCTTCATGGGACAAAACACACTGCAGATGCCTAAGGGACACAGAAAGTGGGAGTAATACAAGAGTCAATATTATGCCGAGAATTTTTCCTCAAGCAGCAAATATGTGTGTATAAATATGTTCGTGTGTGTGTGTGTGTGTGTGTGTGTGTGTGTATTTGTATATATATTTGTGTATTTATATGTATATTTATGTACATATATACTATCACTTGTTATACATCAGAGAGTTGGACAATGACCAAGGATGATAGAAGGAGAATTGATGCCTTTGAGCTTTGGTGCTGGAGACGAGTATTGAGGGTATCATGGATTGCTAGGAAAAGAAACAGATTCATCCTGGAAAGGGTTAAACCAGGTGTCTCCTTGGAGGCAAGCATTCTGAGACTCCATCTAACATATTTTGGACATGTTGTAAGGAGGTACCGGTCCTTGGAGAGGGACATCATGCTTGGTAGGGTGGAGGGACGGCGCAGGAGGGGAAGACCCTCTATGAGGTAGATTGATTCAGTGACTGGGGTAATCAGGATGGGTGTGTCAGAGACAGTGTGATTGGCACAGGACAGAGCAGAGTTTAGGGCTGTTGTACATAGGGTCGTTATGAGTCGCAAGCAACTCGA
>NW_006399917.1:6979507-6981009 GCF_000299155.1 Elephantulus edwardii
TCCACACAGTCAAATGCCTTTGCATAATCAATGAAGCACAGATCAACATTCCTCTGGTACTCCCTGCTTTCAGCCAATATCCATCTAACATTAGCTACAATATCCCTAGTACCACGACCCCTTCTAAACCCAGCCTGGACTTCTGGAAGTTCTCTGCTGATGTGCTTTTCCAGATGTTTTTTGATAATCTTCAGCAGAATCTTGCTTGCATGTGAAATCAAAGATATTGTTCTATAGTTTCCACACTCTGTTGGGTCACCTTTCTTTGGAATGGGAACGAATACATATCTCTTCCAGTCAGTTGGCCAAGTGGTTGTCTTCCAGATTTCTTGACACAACTTGGTGAACACGTCCAAGGCAGCATCTGTTAGTTGAAATATGTCAATTGGTATACCATCTATTCCTGGGGCCTTATTTTTTGCTATTTCCTTCAAAGCAGCTTGAACTTCTTCCTTCATCACCATAGTCTCTTGCTCATATGTAGTTTCAATAAATTCTTCTGTGTCTGCTGATTCCTTTTGATACAATGACCCAATATATTGTTTCCATCTTCTTTTGATACCTCCTGGATCATTTAATACTCTGCCAAAAGCATCCTTGATTATAGCAACTTGAGGTTTGAATTTGTTCTTCAGTTTCTTGAGCTTAAGAAATGCTGAGTGAGTTAAACCCTTTTGATTTTCCAACTCCAACTCCTTGCATATTTCATTGTAAGATTTTACTTTGTCATCCTACACTGCCTTATAGAAACTCAAATATCAAATAAAAATTAGATATTATATATTGTTATGTTTCAGAAGCAGAATAATTGAAGGAGGAGATTTTCCATTTGTCCATCACAGAGCAGCTGGTGGATTTGAAACACATGCCTTTGTGATTCCAGTACAACTTGTTGCCACTAAGCCACTAGAGCTCCCTTTTGCTCTACTTAGTATTTATTTTATGCCCTGTCACCCTCCACAATCTACTGTCTTTAGCCCTTCTAGGATAATGTTCACTGCTTCAATGAAGGAATGTATCAGGTAAGGAAATATAATGTAAATGTTGTTATGTCCTGTCAAGTTGATTGTGACTTACAGGGACACAATCTACAACAACCCTAAATCCTGCTCTATCCTGTGCCATTCTTATTGTCTCTGACCCACCTACCCCTATTATCCCAGTCAATGAAGCAATTTATCTCATTGAGGGTCTTCTTCTCCTGTGCTGTCCCTCCACCCTCCCAAGCATGATGTCCCACTCCAAGGACAGTCTCTCCTTACAACATGTCCAAAGTATGTCAGATGAAGCTTCAGAATCCTTGCCTCCAAGGAGCAGCTTCGTTTAACTCTGTGATGAACCTCTTTTTTTCTTACTAGCAGTCCAACTTGGCCAACTGACTGGAAGAGGTCTATATTTGTTCCCATCCCAAAGAAGGGCGACCCAACTGAGTGTGGAAACTACAGAACAATACCATTGATTTCACATGCAAGCAAGATTCTACTGAAGATTATCCAAAAAAG
>NW_006399917.1:6981109-7005679 GCF_000299155.1 Elephantulus edwardii
TTAACCTTATTGATTAAAAAGTTGCAAGCACTAAGAGGATCATACAAAAGCTATTGAGAGAAAGCTAGAGGTGTTCACACAGGACAATTTATCTCTTAGTAAATACCTTAATTTCTGACAAATTGATATTATCTTTATATCCATTTTATAAAGGATATATATTTTAGAATAAGTGTTACAATTGAGTATGAGATTTTATTTCTATTAGAGGTTGAAATGAGGCTTTTGATCACAGATATCAAGTTCAGAATAAAAAGAAATTGTATTTATTTATTTATGACGTCTTTAAAATTTGTGCGTTGAATGAAACTGTTGTAATAAATAGGCTCAAACAGTTCTACTTTGTCGAATTTAAATCCTGATTGGTGTTTGTGGTTCAGGGAATCTTTAGGATTGCTGTGTTCTCTCCATTTTTAGTAGCTCACTGAACACTGGGTATTTCGTAAGACATTTGTGGTCTATCCATCATTTACCTACATCCTCCCTGATGAGTTATAATGCAGCAAACGTTGACTCTGACTTTTCACACTAACTGTGGTCTCATAACTCATCCTGTCTTACTAATTGATGTAAAAAATAGTTCTTGAAGAACTAACTATAAAGTTCTCCATTAAGGTAATTATGCCATCTGGAGCTAGTGGGAGCCAAAGAGCTTCAGAAATCTTGAGAAGAGATGTTCATAGAAAAATCAACATGAGAGTTCTGTCAGAATTGCCCTCTACCAAAAATAGATGATATATTTTAGTATGGGAGGGGAAAGATAGCAGTTTTAATAAAAACTATATAAAAATGCTACTGATTCATAGTTAACACTATTCCTAAAGTGCCATAAATGTTGTTATGTGTTGTAGAGTCACCTGAGACTCACAGCGACCCTATGTACAACAACCCTAAATTCTGCTCTATCCTGTGCCAAGCTCACTGTCTCTGACACACCTACCCCAAATACCCTAGTCGCTGAATCAATACCACTCACAGAGTGTCTTCCTCTCTTGTGCTGTCCCTTCAGCCTCCCAAGCATGACGTCCTTCTCCAAGGACTGGTCCCTCCTTGCAACATGTCCAAAGTCAGATGAAACTTCAGAATCCTTGCCCCAAGGACAGCCTGGTTAACACTCTCTGGGACAAACCTGTTCACTTTCTTAGTAGTCCATGGTATGTTAAATACTCTTCTCCAGCACCACAGCTCAAAGGAATCAATTCTTCTATCATTCCTAGTCATTGTCTAACTCTCTGATGCAAAGTAAGTGATTGCAAAGACTATGACCTGTCTCAGGTGCACCTTAATCTCCAGAGTGACACCATCGCTCTTCAGTACTTTGGAGAGGTCCCTAATATGTTTGCAAATATTTTTAATTTATTTAACATGCATTTATATTCAACATCCTCCGTGTAAGATCCTTATTTAGGGTTTGAAAATATAAGATTGAGTACAGTAGACAATGGCATTGTTTTCATGAGGCTTACAAACCATTGTGAAGAAGAAAGAAATATGTTAGGGAATATAAGTAATCCAAAGAAGATGAAAATGAAAATAAAGTAGAGCATTTTATTTATGGACTGATTTGGAGGATCTGGCTAATAAGTCAGTTTTAAAAAAAAAAAAATCAGAGACATGTTACCTAAGTATACTATGACAGACATTCTAGAAAACCCCATTTTTACAAAACTACAGATAAGGTAGTTTGCCTATTCATGTTTGAAGAACTGTAACACCAGTAACTGAATCTACTTAAGTATATTTTTTATAGTAGGTATAAATCTAATTATGAAATATTTCATATTCATGTCTAAATTGAATTCCTTTCCATGAGTTCTGTTTCACTATTTGAAAGAAACTTAAAGTTAATAATTTAGTGGAGTACTGACTTAAGAGCAAAAGAAATTTTGATAGATAAAAGATAAAAATCCAAGGATTTATATTTTTTACAATCTAAGAGGCTAAAATGTGAACTCAATATCCTTTGCTTATTTCCGCTACTAGTTTTGATGTTATTACTAATGGGTACTATCAAGTCTCCTATGAATATTTGACCTGTATGTACCTGGACCTACTCTGCCATGTTCTGTTGGTCTCAATCACATTCTAGCCCAATGTAACAGTCATGTGTCAATCCTTCTTGTTGAAGGTCTTCCTCTTTTTCTCTGATCTTCCCCCTTTTCCAGTATGATATCTTCTTCCAAAGGCGGGACCCTCTTTACAACATGACAAAAATATATGAGATGAAACTTCACCATTTTTACCTCTAAGGCGCACCATGGTTGCACTTCATCCAAGATAGATTTGTTTGTTCTTTTGACAGTCCATTGTGCAGTCAGTGTTCTTCATATGATCCTTGCTTTCTCTTCTTGTTCTTCCTCCAACTGTCAGATGCATAGGAAGAATGAGATATCATCTAGGACATGCTGTTGTCAGCTCTCATTAAAATAAAAAATGAAACTTCTCTGTATTAAAAAAAATTAAGTCACACTTAAAAACAGAGGGCTTAGGATTTCCACACCTGTTTTGGAGAGAATAATATATTCCACACATATTTTGGAGAGAATTTTATCCAAAGTTGATTTTAAAATTTGAAATCTGAATAAAGAAAGAAAAGGCTGAGATGGATGTCAGAACAGATTCTGAATATTGCTCTAGAGTGTCAAGAAGCCAAAGAAAAGGGAAGAAATCAGAAAGTTAAGGAGCTGAACAGGTGGTTTAAAGGGTAGTTTGGGAAGCATATCATTATAGAAAAATGTGTAAAGAGCTAGAGTCAGAAAATCTAAAGAGACAAACTTGCTCGACATTTTCTTAAGCTGAAGGAACTGAAGAACAAATTCAAACCTTGAGTTGCCGTATTTAAGGATGCAAGATGACACAACCCTGCTTGGTAAACTAGAGGAGGATCCAAAGCACCTGTTGCAGAAGGTCAAGGACTGCAGCCTTCAATATGCACTGAAGCTCAACATCAAGTAAATAAAGATTCTCACCACTGGGGCAATTGGCAGATTACGATAGATAGGTGAAGATATGGAGATTGTTGACAACTTTAGTTTGCTTGGCACTGCAATTAACAATCTTAGGATCAGCAGCCAGGAAATTAAAAGACAAATTGCATTCGGAAAGTCTGTTATCAGAGACTTTTCCAAAGTACTGAAGAACTATGATGAAAGTTTAGAGTCTAAGGTGCACCTGATATAGGCCATAGACTTTGCAATTACTTTGCAAATATCAGAAAGCTGGACAACCACTAAGGAAGATAGAAGGAGAATTAATGCTTTTGATCTGTGGTGCTGGAGAAGAGTATTGAATATACCATGGACTTCTAGGAGAACAAACAGGTTCATACTAGAGAATGAGACCAGGTTGTTCCTGGGAGACAAGGATTCTGAAGCTTCATCTGACATAGTTTGGACATGTTGAAGAGGGACCGGTCCTCGGAGAGGTATGTCATACTTGAGATGGTGGAGAGACGTCTCAAGAGAGAAAGACCCTTGATGAGAGGGATTTATTCAGTGACTGGGATAATGGGGCAGGTGTGTCAGAGACAATAAGATTGGTGCGAGATAGAGCAGGGTTTAGGGCACAGGGTTGCTATGAGTCGCAGGCAACTTGATGGCACGTAACAACCACCACCACCGCCATATTAAATGCAGAAAATTGAATGATCCAAGAAGCATCAAAAGAAGATGGAAGGAACATATAAAGTCACTATACAAAAAGAAAAATAAATTGGCTGATGTAGCAGAATTTAGTGAAAAAACATATGGTCAAGGAGCAATGATGCTGAAGGCGGAAGCTCAAGCTGCTCTGAAGGAACTGGCAAAAACAAAACAAAACAAAACAATGCTTCAGGAATTGATGGAATACCAATTAATATATTTCAACAAACAGATGCAGTACTGAATGTGCTCATCAGGCAGTGCCAAGAAATTTGAAGGACAATCACCTGACCAAATGACTGGAAGTGATCCATTCCAAAACAAAGTGATCTGACAGAGTGTGATAATTTTTGAGTTAAAGTACTAATATCACACAAATGAAAAATCATGCTGGAGATCATCCAAAAATGACTGGCAACATATATTGACAGAGTACTACCAGAAATACAAGTTGGGTTTACAAGGAACTGTGGCACTAGGAATATCATCACTAATGTCAGATGTATCTTGGCTGAAAGCAGGGAGTACCAGAGGAATATCTATCTGTGTTTCATTAACTATGCAAACACATTTAACTATGTGCTTCAAATCAAATTGTGGCTAACCTTGAGAAGAATGGGAATGCCTGAACACCTTATTGTGCTCATGTAAAACATATATATGGACCAGGAGACAGTAGTCAAGACAGAGCAAGAAATCATTGCATGTTTCCAAATTAGGAAAGGAGTGCATTGGGATTATGTCTTGCTACTGTATCTCCTCAATCTATATGTGGAACAAATAATTCAGAAGGCTGGACTTTATGAGGAGAAATTATAGCATCAGGATTGTAGAATACTCAACAACTTTTGTAACGCAGATGACACAACCTTGTTTGCTGACATGGAGGAGGGCCTGAGGCATTTGTTGGAAAAGGTCAAAGACTGCAGTCTTCAGTATGGATTGAAGCTCAACCTCAAGAAAATAAAGTTTTTCACTACTGGGCTACTTGGCAGCACCATGTTAGCTGGGGAAGAGATTGCTAACAACTTCAGCTTGCTTAGTTCCACAACCAACACTTTGGCACCAGTAGTCAGGAAATCAAAAGACAAATTGCATTAGGAAAATCTGCTTTTAGGTTCCTCTCTTGAGTGCTAAAGAACAATGATGTCAGTCTAGAGACTAAGGTGTGCCTTATCCAGGCCATGGTGTTTGCAATTACTTACCATACATCAGAGAGCTGAACAATGAATAAGGATCATGTCTTTGATTTGTGGTTCTGGAGAAGAATATTGAACATACCATGGACTTCCAAGAGAACAAACAGGTCTGTCCTGGAGAAGGTGAAGCCACTTAAGCTGTTCCTTGGAGGCAAGGATTTTGAAGCTCTGTCACACGTATTTTCGGCATGTTGCCAGGAGGGACCAATCCTTGGAGAAGCATATCATGCTTAAAAGGGTGGGAGAACAGCACAGGAGAGGAAGAATCCAAATGAGATGGATTGACACAGTAACTAGGGTAATGAAGGTAGGTGTGCCAATTTTCTAATGAGGTTGTCTCAGAATAGGACATTTTCCTCCTGCAGGTTTGCTGCTGGCAGTATGGCGCTGCACCGGCCCCAGGAGGCCTGACAAGGTGCAGGCTGGCCTACAAGGCCAAACAAGGTTACGTCATCTACAGGATTTGAGTTCCCCCGGGGTGGCCGCAAACGCCCAGTCCCTAAGACCACGGGCGTGAACCAGCTCAAGTTCTGTCAGAGGCTCCAGTCTGAGCTAGCCGCCAGCGGGGCCCTGAGGGTCCGAACTGCATGGGTGAAGATTCCACATAAAAATTCTTTGAGGTTATCCTCATTGATCCATTCTATAAAGCAATCAGAAGGCATTCTGACACCCAGTGGATCACAAAGCCTGTCCACAAACACCGGGAGATGCGCCGGTTGACATCAGCCAGATGCAAGAGCCTCAGCCTGGGCAAAAGCCACAAGTTCCACCACACCATTGGGTGCTCTGCCTCGCTGCCTGGAGGAGACGCAGCACCCTGCAGCTGCACCTACTGCTTGAGAGCGAGGGCTTTGTAAAGCGTGTTCCTACTAAACCATTGAGGACAGCCCAGCGTCTACTCTACGTGTTCTTTGTCCAACAGTAGCTGTCTGCAGATTGTTTCAAGAACGCATTGTCAAACTATAACATTAAAAGTGCAATAGTTTTTCTTTTGCTTTTCAAGGAGAGGAGCAAATGGGGGGAGGGCGGAGGGGTTTGTGCGGGGAGAAAGGTGCAACAATGAATGAATGGAATCCCAAAATCTCTGTAGATGTTCACTGAAATGAAAAATAAACAACCTAAATTTAAAAAAAAAGTGCAATAGTGTTTGAAGACGATAAGTGATAATATATCTTGTTTATAATAAGGTGAATGTTTTTGTCTGTCCATTGTCAGATTAGGGAGTTCTGTGTTTAAAATGGCAAATTATGAGGTATAATATGTGTAAAATAAATTCTTTAAAAGTGGAAAAAAGAATAGGGCATTGTTAGATGTGGTCAACTTGATCACACATAACAACTGCAAAAATAGAAGAGAAAAGGTGAAAATGAAAGAAGGAAGAGGTGGAATCCCAATGGCAATGATAGCGATTGTTATGTGTCATGGAGTCAGCACTGACCCAATGTAACAGAATTTGGCTTTTTGCCATACTCATAGTCCCTGCTCTGCTCATACTCACCTGTTGTTACAGCCTCAGTGTCAAACCAAAATGCTGAAGTTGTTGCTCATTTTTGTTGGACCTTTTCATTACCAAGTGGGATGTTTTCAAATAATATCTTGACCCAAATATGTGAGATGAACTCTCTCATCACCCTTGCTTCTCAATAAACTGTAAAAACAATGAAGCCAAGCTTTGGAGCACCAGTATCTTCATACATGTTGGAAGAATCCCCTTCCACAATATTAATAGCCCAAAGCTGATATCTATCAAGTCAGACACATCCCCATGCTACTGTACCTTCTCTGTGAATTCTAACACTAACCATCTCTCCTTCTCAGCTCTGGCTCTTTCATGACTGGACTCAGTAATCCAGCATAGAACCACAGTAAACTCACAGACCATACTGAGATCATGGGGTTTATTACATAGAAACAGATTATAATTCAGGTAGGAAATACTCAAGATGCAATTCTTCAGTCAGGACAGATTGCAGCTGGGCCTATCTGACCCTCAGATTCCTGGTCCTGGTCTTCCTGCTTTATTGTCAGGCAAGTGTTAAAAAGCTCTTTTAGTTCTGCCCTTGTTGCATTGTTTTGAATATATGGTATGGAAAGTTTTCCTTGTTTTAATTGACTCTTAGCAAACACGTTATCTTTTTCTAGTTATTATATTAGTCTTTCTTTTTTTAAAAAAATATTCTTTTTTATTATTAATTTTAATGAAAGTTGACAGAGACTTTGGATTTCCATTCATTCATTGTTGCACTTTTCTCCCTGTTCCCCAACACCCAGTTCACTCTTCTCTTTGAAAAGTAAAAGAAAAATTCTCTCGTTGTTATACAAGCCATCCCCCCAAGTCCACTCCACTATGCAGCCTTTCTTCTGGACTCATGTCATGACAATAATACCTAATCATATATCCCTTATAAACAGTTCTCTTTCTCATCTGTTTCAAAGCAGTATACATAATTTATCCCATCTTTCTCAGTCTCCTTCCAACCCTGATGTCAGTCTTGTTTTACAACAGTGGCACTATGCAGTATTTGTCCTTTTGTGACTGAGATATTTCATTCAGCATAATGTTCTCCAGGGTCACCCATTTTGTATAATATTTCATGAGTTCCTTGCTTTTCAATGCAGTGTTGTATTCTATTGTGTGAATATACCAGAGCTTCTCTATCCATTTATTTGTTGATCAGCACTTAGCTTGTTTCCAACTCATTGCTATTGTGAACAAAGAAGCGGTAAACATGTGTGTGCATATATCTCTTTGGTTGGTGGTTATGGTTTCTTTGGGGTATGTTCCCAGTGGTGGAGTTGCTGAGTCAAATGGTATCTCTAATTGCAACTTTTTGAGAAAGCGCCATACAGCCTTCCATAGTGATTGCACCATTTTACACTCCCACCAACAGTGAATAAGGGTTCCAGATTCTCCACAATCTCACCAGCATTTGTTGTTTGCTGTTCTGTAAAATTTTGCTGTTCTTTCTGGGGTGAGATAACATCTTACAGTTGTTTTGAGATGCATCTTTTCTTAGAGCTACAGATTTTGAACATTGCTTCATGTGTTTGTTGGCCATCTGAATGTCTTCTTTGTTGATGTGTCTGTTCATATCCTGTGCCCATTTTGCAATTGGATTGTTTACCTTTATCTTGTTGTGGTGCTCAAGTGTTTTATAAATTCTAGATATAAGTTCTTTCTCTGATATGTCATTACCAAATATTTTTTCCCAGTCAGTGGCTTCCCTTTTTACCTTGCTGGAGAAGTTTTTGGATGTGCAGAGGGATTTGATTCTTAGAAGGTCCCATTCATCTATTTTATCTTCTCCTGGTTGTAGATTTTTTAGGATGCTTGGAGGGCTGTTTATGTTGTGGATTAGGGCTTCTAAAGTTCTTCCAAGCTTTTCTTGAATGAAGTTTATAGTCCTTGGTTTTAGTCCTAGGTCCATGATCCACTTTGAGTTGGATTTTGTGTATGGAGTGAGGTATGGATCTTGCTTGAGTTTTCTGCAGATGGTTTTCCAATTTTGCCAACACCATTTGTTGATAGGCTGTCATTTCCCCATTTAACTGATTTCATCTCCTTGTCAAAATCAGTTGGTCGTAGGTAGATTGGTTGATGTCTGGATTCTCAATTCTATTCCATTGATCTATGTGTTTGTCATTGTACCAGTACCATGCTGTCTTGACCATCACGACAGTATAGTAGGATTTGAAATCAGGGAGTGAAATGCTGCCTACCTTGTTTCTATTTTTAAGGAGTGCTTTGCTTATTTGGACTTCTTTCCATTCCAAATCAAACTGGAGATTGCCTTTTTCTCCTCATTGAAGAATGGGATTGATATTTGGATTGGGATTGTATTGAATGTGTAAATTACCTTTGGTAGTATTGTCATTTTTACAATATTGAGTCTTTCTAACCATGGGCAAGGAATATTCTTTCACTTCTCACACACTGTCTCTTTTTGTTTCTTGTAGTAATGTTTTGTAATTTTCTTTGAATAAATCCTTTGTGCTTCTGTTTAGATTTACTCGCAAGTATTTAATCTTGTGATTAACTATTGTGAAGTGTATTGTTTTTCTTAGCTGCAGCTCTATATTCTCTTTGTCACTGTAGAGAAATCCAACTAATTTTTTTTTTATGTTGATCTTGTATCCTGCCACTTTGCTGATTTGGTCAACTATGTCCAGTAGTTTTCTTGCGGAGTAATTAGGGTTTTCTAAATATACTATCATATCATCTTATAGAGGTAGTTTTACCTCCTCTTTGCCTTTTTGATTATATCTCTAAAGTAAGCAAGATGAAGTCTTCCAATCTCACTTCTAGGGAGCTACCTTGGGACTTGAGAGCATTATGCTGAGTGAACTCAGTCCAATATGGACAAATACGGAATAAAATCATTATTGTAGAATGAGTATTAGTATTCAAGAGAGGGAAGGGTGGAAGTAGAGAGGTAAGGATGTGTGGTGGGAGAGGATTAATCATAGGGTTGCTCAATTTGATGGAAGGGAGAGGTGAGGGAAATGAGAAGAATCTCGTGTGAAAAACAATGTATTTGAATTTTATGAGAAAATAGTATAAAAATAATATAAAATAGAATGTATATGAATGTATAAAACAATGTAAGTGAAAGATTGTATAAAACACAATAGATATGAATGAAACATACTATAAAGGTATTATTGTATGAAAACCAATTAAAAGTACTAAAAAATATCTGGTACTTAAAGTCTATCATATTAGTCAACTCAAAAACTCATTGGCATCAAATGGGAAACAGTCAATCTTCAAAGAGTTTTCAGAGGTTGAGAACTTCATAGGAGGAGATTATCCCTATATATTCTGCAGAGTATTTGGTGGATTCAAAACATCTATTTTTGGATTAGCAGCACCACTTTCTACCCACTAGGTCAACATAGTTCTACTAGTATATTCAACTCAAGACTAAAAATGAAAAGTTATAATAAAAAAAGTTTTCTCCATTTGTTATAAAATAAAATTTTAAACTTATCCTGAAATTGAGAATATTTTTCCAATTTCATAATGTTTATTGTTTTGTTGGGTAGTGTAGAGTTGGAACTGACCAATAGCCGACCCTTTGGCAGGTTTTCAGAGGTCATTAATTGCATGGGAGCAGATTACCCATCCTTCTCCCTTGGAGTTGGAGACCTCGACCCGTGTGCCTTCAGGATTACAATGCAGCTTCTTGTCACTAGGCTACAGGCGCTCCTAATTTCATAATTGTTACTGTGTATCATTTAGTCAGAACTGACCCATAGCTGATGGGTTTTCAGAGGCAGTTAATCACACAAGAGGAGATTGCCCTTCCTCCTCCTGCAAATTTCATAATATGTAGGAAAAAATATTAATCTAAATGTAAGATACTGTAATGAAAATGGACATAACTACCAAATATAATTGCATTCTCTCTACTTAAGAAATAAAGAAAATATTTGAAGAGTATTTGAAAAGTCTCCCCTGCTTTCTATCTTCTCTATTATCCCCATGAGGAAACTTTTATATTTCTGCTAATAAAAAAATAAAAAATCCCAAAAGAAATTGAAAGATGGAAAGACCATCAGAATTCCTCCTAGAAAATAATGAAAAAAAATATAGGGATGGAAATAAAAAAAATTTACAGAAAAGTAAATGGAGCATGAAAATTTAGAATATACAAATATTCAAGAAAACAAAGATTCTCACCACCGGGCCAAGTGGTAACAATATGATGGATGGAAAACAGATTGAGGTTGTTAACTGTTATAGCTTGCTCAACTCTACAATCAATACTCTTGGCAACAGCAGTGAGGGAATCAAAAGACAAATTGTATTAGGAAAATCTGCTGTCAGGGACGTTTCCTGAGTACTGAAAAGAAATGATGTCAGTCTAGAGACAAAGATGCACTTGATCCAGTCACTGGTCTTTGCAATTACCTTTTTTGCATCAAAGATCAGGATGATGATTAAGGATGATAGAAGAATTGATGCCTATGACTTGTGCTGGAGAACAGTGTGGAACATACCATGGACTGCCAAGAAAACAAGTAAGTCTGTCTTGGGAGGATGAAACCAAACCTCTCCCTGGAGGCTACGGTTTCCTCCCCCCTTTTTTTTTCTTGTTGTGTATCATTGAGTTCAACCCAATAGGCACAGCAAGAAATTACCCCTCATTCTCCAATGGAGCAAGAAGCTAGGACTTTGAAGGTCTGACTTACATACTTTGGGCATGTGGTCAGGAAGAAGAACATCATGCTCAAAAATGTGGAGAGTGAAGTAGAGGAAGATCACAAATAAGATGGATTGATACAGTAACTAGGGCAATGAGTGGAGGTGTATTAAAGTCAGTGAGACTGGCTCAGAACAGGGTAAGTTTCAGAGCTATTATACATAGGGTCACTATGAGTCACAGGCAACTAGACAGCACACAACAACAACATGATGGAGAAGAGATTGAGATTATCAACAATTTCAATTTGCTCAGCGCCTCAATCACTACTCTTGGAACCAGCGATGAGGAAATGAAAAGACTAGGTAAATTAGGAAAATCTGCTATTAGGGACCTCTCCAGACTGCTAAAATTCAAAGACAGAAGTTTAGAGACCAAGGTTCACCTGATCCAGGCCATAATGTTCACAATTACTTGCTATATACATATCAGAGAGATGAACAATGAATAAGGGTGATAGAAGAAGAATTAATGCCTTTGAGTTGTGGTGCTGTAGAAGAGTATTGACCACACCATGAACTGCCAATGAACAAACAGGTCTGTTCTAGAGAGGGTGAATCCACCTTGCTTTGTAGAGGTAAGGATTTTGAAGTTCTGCCTCACATACTTTTTGGCGCATTTCCTGGATGATTCATTCATTGGAGAAGGACTTAATGCTTGGAAGGGTGGAGGGACTAGATGAAATGGACTGATACAGTGACTGAGGTGATAGGAACAGGTGTGTGAGAGATGGTGAGATTAGTTCAGGATAGGACAGAATTCAAAGCTGTTGTGCACAGGGTTACTATGAGTGGCAGATGACTTAATGGCACATAAAACAATAATAAATAGTGTTTAAGGAAAAGATTTTAGAAAACTTTGAGTTAGTTGAATTTTCAAAGGAGAAAGAAAACAATTTTGAGGATACCTAAATTATGGTGGTTGAGGTGTTAATGTACTAATGCAACGATAATAGGATTGGAAAGAAGAAGCAGTAGAAATGGAGAATTTTGAGTTGATGTGAGAATTAGCTTTCAGGTGCATAATTTCTGATTGTTGTTAGGTGTCATCGGGTTGAGTATGACTTATAGTGACCCTAATAAAAACACGTGTAATCTCTGCCCTAACCTGTGCCAACCTCACAATCTCTGACACACTTGATTCCATTGTTGCAGTCACTGTGTCAATCTACCTGGTTGAGAGTCTTCCTCTCTTTTTCTGTCCCTTCACCTTTCCAAGCATGATGTCCTTCTCTAAAGAATGGGCTTTCCCATCAATAGACCTGAAGTATATGAGAAAAACTTCATCATCTCCAAGGATCACTCTCACTGTACCTTCTCCAAGACATATATGTTTATTTTTTTGGCAGTACACCACAAATCAAAGGCAGCAGTTTTTCTTCTGTCATCATTATTAATTTTTGAGCTCTTAATACTATGATCTGAATTAGGTGCACCTTAGTCCTCAAATTAGCATCGTTGCTCCTCAATAATTTGGAAAGATCCCTGACTGTAGGCAGATCCTGTCTCTGATATTCCTAACCCTATTACCACAGTTATTGTGTCAATCCATCTCATCCATGGTCTTTCTTTCCTGTGCTGATCCTCTACCTTCCAAACATAATGTCCTTCTCTAAGGACTGGTCTCTCTTGACAACATGACTAAAGAACTTGAGATGGAGCTTCATCCTTGCACCCAAGGAGCAACTTGGTTTTACTCATTTCAGGACCTCTTTATTGTCTTAGCTGACCATGTTCAATGCTCTCCAGTACCATAACTCAAAGGGATCAATTCTTCTTCTGTCATAAAAGGGGAACATTGTGTCTGTTATGGAGTATTGTTCTGGGTATTTTTAAAAGCCGGAATAAAGAGCTTTAAAAAAAGAATTCAATTAGAATAACATCTAAAGAGAAAAAGAAAAAAGATTGCAAAAATGATATTAAACAAAAAGTACATTTTGAGAGAAAAAGAGTCAGGAGCCTGCAATATTTAGTGACATGGCTTCACTCACAGAATGAATTTGAGACTAGACATTTTTAATGATAGAATTTCTTATCCACTGTTAAGAACTGGCTCTGACTGACTTTCACAGCAATATTAATTTTTAACAAGGGGTCCCAACATGCTGAAAAATGACTGCTTCTGTTTTCATTCGTATTTATATGAATTTGCACCTTATAATTTTACCAGATGTAAAATAGTCTGAGGGCTTAGTGACCAATCATTTAAATGTATATTTGAGCCAAATTAAACTCTGAGAAATTAAGACTCTACAAAACGCTACCTTAGACTATATTTGCATGCATTACTAAAAGAAATGGTTTTGGGCTAATTTGTATAATTTATTAGTGCAATACAATGCAATTTTTAGGGTGAAAATCAGTGAGGTTTCTTTCTATCAGACAGAAAAGTAATGATTTATTAAATTGATGAAGCTGATCTTTTTGCTTTATTTTTGTTACAGTATGGAGAATCATATCTCTCTTTGCTGTTTAATACAACCGCAAATTATTCCTCTGCTATTTTCCATTCAAAATTTGATTCCTCGTATAGCATTTTAGTTGCTAATCAGAGACCAAGTCAGCTTAGGCCAGGCAGAGCTATGCCTTAGAAACTAACATTTACTCTGCACTTTTCATTTGAAAAGCCATTTAAGAACATAAATTAATCTTTACAACACTGCTGAGAAGCGGTTAATGACAGGAAGGATGATCATTACTCCCATATTACAGATGAGTAAAACTGCACTGCAAGTTTAGTGACCAAATTAAAATTATTACTCATGTGGCAAATCATTTATGACTCTCCCTATCGGATATTTCATGCTTCAGGTTTTTTTAATGCATAATCATCTCGTGGATGAATAACTGTATTGCTCCCAGGTCTTTAAGAGGAAAAATACTGAAGTAATAAGACAAGGCACATGGAGTTGGTCAGTTCACAGTGGAATATCATCACCCTCTACTGCACACACAGGGGGCGAGAAAACGTATACATCCCTGACATACTTCATCACTTCCCATACAGACATCATATTCAATTAAGTTGAGAGCACTCTGTCAACAAACTTGACATGCTCACCTAGGGAATGTCACAACCTTCCCCCAAATCAATATTTGAGTTATGATGGACTGACAGCTTCACAGATGGATGAGTGTCCCTTGATTTTTACCTCATTTTTGTTGTGGAACAGAGAAAAATGCTCAAAGCAGGAACAAACTTAATTAAGCTTAAGGGATGTGGTTGCCTAATGTAAATCCCGAGCAAACAAAGTCATGGAGCATTAAAGAACAGCTTAATGAAATTCAGATCAACAGGAGAAAAAAAAAGAAGACTGATTCAATAAAGTTGATTCCTGGTGATTTAGAAAGGCAAGTGTTCTCCTGTAAGTGGTTACTTATGAGAAGTAATTTCTTAGACTGATACATATCTTGAGAATTTCTATTCTTTGTAATATACTTGACAAATTGCTTAGAGGTGCTTTTTTTCTTTCTTCTTTGATCTAGAAAATGATTCATAACAGGTTTCAGAAATGGGGAAAAATACTTGAGTGGGAAAGCATGATGGCAGAAACTAGGGTTATCAGAAAACGCAGCTTGCTCAGCTCAGCTGAGTATAAGACACATGCCATTCTTTGGAGCTACATTGCTGGGTTCCTTTAATGTTTCTCCTTTCTGATTTCATTCTTCTGTCCTATTACTTTTCTCGTTAGATTTCCAATCTTCTTGTCACATTAGTCACTTTAGGTTAAGACAACTGTAAACTAAATTAAATAGCAAAGGTTAAGACATCTATAACCTAAGTTAAATTACATATAATGTCATTAATTTGCAACCTATTACAGATTAATTGGCTCCTGAAATATGACTAAACCCTGAGACATTTAATGTGAAAAGGGTGGAAAAGATTAGGAAAATAATCCATGAATCAATTGGTACAGAGGACGCTCATTTTTTTTCGGTTCTGTAACTGCAGTTTTCCCTTATTTAAAATATCACTCTAACTTGGTTTCATCAGAGGAACAACAGATAGAAAGAGCAAGTAAAACATTGAAATCCATGCTTACAATTGAACACAATTCTATCAATAGGGAACACTATTAATAATATTTTGGGGCTGGTATTCAAATACTAATAAATTTAGAAAAGATAAAAATATACATTAACATTTAACACATTACTTTTATCACTTATATCTAGCAATTTAAGTTCCTCTATCTAGGAGAAATGTGATATCAGGATTGAAGGAAGACTCATCAGCAATCTGCATTATGCAGATGACACAACCCTGCTTGCTGAAATTAAGGAGGACCTGAAGCGCTTGCTGCAGAAGGTCAAGGACTGCAGCCTTCAATATGGATTGAAGCTCAACATCAAGAAAACAAAGATTCTCATCACTGGGCCAGTTGGCAGCATCATGATAGATGGAGAAGAGATTGAGATTGTAAACAGATTTAGTTTGCTTGGCTCCACAACCAACACTCTTATCCCCAGCAGACAGAAAATGAAAAGACAAATGGCACTGAGAAAGTCTGCTGTCAGAGACCTCTTCAAAGTACCAAAGAACAACGATGTCAGTCTGGAGACTAAAGTGAGTCTGATATGTGCCATGGTCTTTGCAATCACATGCTATGCATCAGAGAGCTGGAAAATGACTAGGGATGATAAAAGGAGAATTGACACCTCTGATCTGTGATGCTGAAGATGGTGTTGAATAATGCTAAGAGAATGAATAGGTTCATCCTGGAGAGGGTTAAACCAGGCTACTCCTTGGAGGCAAGAATTCTGAAGCTTCATCTGACATATTTTAGTCATGTTGCAAGGAGAGATCAGTCTTTGGAGAGGGATGTCATGCCTGGGATTGTGGAGGGACAGCACAGGAGAGGAAGACCCTCAATGAGCTAGATTGATTCAGTGACTAGGGTAATGGGGGTAGGTGTATCAGAGAGAATAAGATTGGGATGGGTAGAGCAGGGTTTAGGGCTATTGTCCATAGGTTTGCATGAGTCACAGGTCACTCAACTACACATAACAACAACAATAACAGACATCATGATAGATGGTGAAGAGATTGAGATTATTAACAGCTTAAGCTTACTTGATTTCAAGTCAATACTTGATACCTGCAACCAGGAGATCAAAAGACAAATTGCACTGAGAAAATCTGCTGTCAAGAATCTCTCCAGAGTACTGAAGAACAATGATATCAGTTTGGAGACTAAGATGCGCCTGATTCAGACCATGACCTTCACAATTAATTGTTATGCATCTGAGAGCTGGACATGACTAAGGATAATAGTAGAATTTATGCCTTTGAGTTGTGGTGCTGCAGAAAAGTATTGAATATACCATGGACTGCTAGGAAAACAAACAGGTTTATCCTGGGAAGAATGAAACCAGTATACTCCTTGGAGGCACAAATTTTGAAGCTTCATCTGACATACTTTGGGCATGTTGCAAGGAGGAACCAGTTCCTAGAGAGGAACATCATGCTTGGAAGGGTAGAGGGATAGCACAGGAGAGAAAGACCCTGGATGAGATGTATTGACTCCTTGATCGGGGTGTTGAGGGTAGCTGTGTTAGAGGCAATGAAGTTGGCTCAAGATAGAGTAGAGGTCAAAGCTGTTGTGCATAGAGTCACTATTAATCTCAAGCGACTCTAAGGTACATAACAACAACAACAACAACAACAGCAATATAATTCTGGGAGCTATGGCGAACTCATGCTAAGAAGCTGCACTGCAGTCCCAAAGGCATGTGGTTCGAATCTATCAGCTGTTCTGTAGGAAAAGAATGGACATCTATCTCTGCTTGTGTGGTAACAGCCTCTGAAAGCCCACCAGACGGTCAACTATGAGTTGCTTCTGACTCCATGACACACAACACCAACAATAATATAATTCTGAGGCACCTCGGTTGCACAGTGGTGGAGCACAATCTGCTGACTGAAGGTCAGTGGTGCAAAACCTATGTCTTATTCCATAGGAGAAGGATGTGGTAGGCTGATTCTCTTAACATTTACAGATTAGAAAGTCCTAAGGGGTATTTTTACTTGGTTCTGAATTAGAATAAAATTTACCTAAATCTTTTGGTTTGTTTTGTTCCCCGCCCCCCCAATTAGTTATGATTCCAAGTCAGAAAGTTAAAAATTAAAAAAAAAGCAGTGAGTTATCTAAAAAAGGTTACACTTTAAAAAAAAATTTTTTATTTAAACACCAGAAGACAGTTATCTACATACACTCTTCTTTTTCACTCACAACTGATCTTTTTAAAATTTATTATTCTAATATCTGATTAAAATTTCGCAAGTCATCATTATGTTTGACTGACATCTTTGGCTTTCTCCTTGCCTTTGAGTTGGAGTTGACTCATAGTTGACTCTCTTGCAAATTTGCAGCTGTAAATTGCTTGGGAGGAGATGGCACATCTTTTTATTTTTTTAAATATGTAAATAATATAATTTTAAAATATTTTGAACGTCAAATATTATAGTTTGAAAGCAAATAAGTTTTAAATCCACTAACTTTAATGTCATTTTTTCAGTTTTTCCATTTTCTTTTTTAAATTATCTTCTTAAAAATTATTTTATTAATTTTAATGAACATTTACAGAAATTTTGGATTTCCATTCATTGATTGTTGCACTTTTCTCCCTGCCCACCCTTCTCCCCCAACCCAGTTTGCTCCTCTCTTTGAAAAGTAAAAGAAAAATTCCTTCATTGGGATACAATCCCTTCCTGCTCCCTTTCCCCCACGCCCCGCCTCCCCCAGCCCCGAGTACACTCCACTTGACAACCTTCATTCTGGACTCTCGTGATAACCATAATACCCAATCACATATAGCTTTAAACTCTTCTCTCCCTCATCTGTTTCAATGTAGAGGTTGCTGGTCTTCACCCACAAGAGCTGCTAGTGAATTCGTACTGCCTGAGGAATGTGCTTAGGCTTGTGCCACCAAAGCTCCTTCCTATTAAGTATTGTTGTTAGGTGGTGTCTAATGGGAACTCACTTATAACTGACTCTCCAGCAATCTGCACGCCTTCAGAGACTGTAAATTACAGGAGAGGAGTTTGCCGATCTTTCTCCTGTGCAATTTCTCTCATGAAATTGAACTGCATACGTGTGAGTTGGCAAAGCAACTCCTTACCACTAGGTTACTAGAGCTCTAGTATTGTTCTTATTATCGTGTACCGTCCAGTAGCAGCAGACTCATAGCTGACCCTCCATCCCATTTTCAGTGAAGTATATTCACGGAGACGAGGAGATTGTCCATTTTCTCTGGTCAAGCTGCTGATTGATTTGAACTGGGTGCCTTTGGGTTTGCCATGCAACCCCTTACCGCTAGGCACCCTTTTAGGATAAGTAGACATAGAAAATTAAACTAAACAAAATTACAAACTACCTGAAATTACAACAAAAGCTAAAGCTTTCTTTCCTCTCTGTATCCTTTCTTCTCTCTTCCCTTCTATCAATACATATTGAGTGCCTGTGCAGTATTGGACACTGAAATAGAAATATTTTGTTATACAGTTACAAAGTAGATTTCAGGGTTTAAAATTGAGATATATTTTTATGTAAAAAGATACTACTTTGATTTTTACACTTGTGCTTATTATCAATTTTAAGTCAAGTGAGCAAGATATCCAACCTTATAGATACTCAATTTTGTCCTCTGAGAAAAAATTTTTTTTTCGAAGTCCTTGTTTAGAGCTAAGCATGCAAGGAGTATGTGATAGGGATTATTATCTATATTAAATTTGTTTCAGCCTTTATGTAAATGTAGCTACTTAATTTCAGTTTAGTCAAGGAGTTTTGCATCATTTAGTGTTATTAATTTTGTTCTATTCTCAGTTCATTTTTGTATTATTTTCTTCAGTTTAAGACAACTTGAATAGCTACTCAAAAAAACATAAGAAGAGAGTTAAAAGTAGAAGTTGTGCTTCAGGATGTTTGGATACTTGAAGAATTTAAACTATCTTCTATCAACTGAATTCATTGTGTAATTTTTCTTTAGGATCTAAGTTTCATTGTTATGTAATTTTTTATTGTATGTAGCAAAAATGTATGCATTTAGATTTTCTAGCTTTCACACAAATTTTAGATGTTTTCCTTCAACCATTTTTTGTAAGAAAACAGAGGCAAGCATTAAATTTTACCATAAAAATATTGAGTTGGATTTCTTAGAATATATAGTGTTGCTTCTAGAATCATTAGTAATTCTCAGAAGTAAATTTTTGTACCTTTTTGGAAACATAGTAAACTACCCATGATGTCACCCAGAGCTATAATTGTAAATATGGTTAAAAAAACTCATGGCTTCAAACCAGTTAAATATATTTGGAAATAAGCACAAACGTAAACATGGCACAGGATCATGGCAGTGCCCTGTCTCCTGAGTGCCACCAAACATCTGTGTTGGAAAGAAAGAAGCAAATCCACAACCAGGCCCTGGCTTCTGTCTCTGCACGTGTGTTCTGAGACGACACACCAGGGTGTATGCAAACAAATAATGAGGAACATTGTGATCAGCACAACTCATTACCCAACTCTCAAGTGGACGCCTGTTGGTAATTTTGTTGTCAACGTGCCTCTCTTTAGTTCCATGGTCCTAAACAGAAAACATCCTCAAAACACAGTCAAAACATAGTAATACTAATTTATTTTTAGGTTGAATGAAACTTCTCAGTCAGATTACGGGTGCTACTACCCAATATTGTGAAATGGTATTAACTTATTTTATTATGGAGTCGCCTCTTTGATATTTACTGATGAATAGCACAATCACTGAATATATTGTTTCGTTGGCAGTGTTTTATAGATCACAATTTGGAGTGATACAGGACTACGCACTTAGATACTTTTCAACTGTGTCCTGAATATGTGATGAGGAAAATTAATCTATTCAACAAGTCATATTTTGAGAGAGTGAGATGAATCTATTTGAGCATAGTCATTCACTATCAGCTAAATTTAGAATGCTAAATTAATTCACTTTTTTAGTAAGCTAGACATTTTGCTACTTTCTAGGCTATTATGATAAAAAAGAGAAACTATATCTATGTCTCATATAAATTAGGCTCTTCTGAGAAAGTACATAGCTGAAAGGCTACAATTTCAAGTAAAGCATTAAGAAATTAAATCTATTAAGGGCTAGCTAACTGGGAAAATATAGAGAGAGGGAAGGGGAATTTTCATGAAGAAATTAGTGCTTGCAAAGGTCCTGTAGTAGAAGGATTTGAGTGAGGACAGTATGGCTATGTTGTTAGGTAAAACTCATAGTGACCCTGTGAACAGCTACCCTGAAACCTGCCATATACTGTGTCATATTCACTGACTCTGAGAGTCTAGAATCCATTGCTGAAGTCACATTGTCCATTTATCTTACTGAGGTCTTCCCCTCTCCTTAGAGAATGAATTATTTCAAGAATGAATATATTTCCAAGAATGAATGTCCCTTTCTAAAGAATAGCCTTGCCTAGATAAGTACAAAATATGCAGCTTTGTCATCCTTGCCTCTAAGGAGCACTCTGGCTGCACCCTTTCCTTTTGCCAGTCCATGGGCTATTCAGTACTCTTCTCCAACACCACAGCACAAAGGCATGGGGGAGCGGAGACAGAGTGGAGACATAGCTCAAAATGAATCTGGGAAAACAGAAGCTAAATAATGAAAGATATTTATGTTCTAAGAGTCATAGGATAGCAAAGCAGTGAAACCCTGAAGCTCAAGATTACAAAGAAGACAGTTTAGATGGAGCTAGGTGAGGAAGATGTAGAACAAAAGCAAATTCTATAGTTCTGTGGAATAACTTGCTTTTGGAACATAATAGAAAGAAATGAGAGGATCTGAGAAATATGTTTACATAAAACATGAGGTAGTGAAGGGAATAAAAGAAGGCAGTGTTGAATGGTGATGATGCAGACAGTCTATAAAGGAGATGCAGCCCACACACAATGTAGGTCAACAGTAATGACAATATGGGTTTGAGACTATGATGTGGACATGGGATTGGGTAAGATTGTTGTGTACCAAGTCACTGTTGTTGTTAGGTGCCATCGAGTCCAGTATGATCCATAGTGACCCCATGAACAAAAGATGTGAAACCGGTCCTGTCCTGTGCCATCCTCACACTTCCTGACACACGAGACCATTGCAGTAGTTACCATGTCAGTCCACCTTGTTTAGGGTCTTCCTCTCCTTCACGGACCCTCCAGCCATCCCAACATCACGTCCCTTTCCAAGGAATAGCATTTCCTAGCAATATGTCCAAGGTGAAGCCTCATCATTCTTGCTTCCAAAGAGCACTTTGGCTGCACACTCTCCAAGACATATCTATTTATTTCTTGGCCAACCATGGGGTATTCAGTGCTCCTCTCCAATGCCACAGCTCAAAGACATCAATTCTTTTTTTCTGTTATCCATATTCATTGTCCAGGTCTCAGATGCATAGCTAGTAATCAGAAAAACAGTGGCCTGAGTCAGATACACGTTAGTCCTCAAACTGATATCACTACTCCTCAATAATTTAGACCAGTTCCTAACAGCAGATTTTCCCAGTGCAATGTGTCTTCTTATTTTCTGACTTCTCATACCAAGGGTGTTATTTGCGGAAACAAGCAAGATGAAGCTGTTGGCAGTTTCAATTTACTCTTCATCCAAGATGCTGCCTATCAGTCCAGTGGTAAGAATTTTTGTTTTCTTGATAATGAGACAAAATCCATACTAAAAGTTATTGCATTCCTTGATCGAGTCCTCCTCACTTTCAGCAATCAAGGTTGGGTACTCTGCATAATGCAGGTAATTGATGAGTCTCCCTCCTATCCTGATGCCACACTCCTCTTCATAGAGTCCCGCTTCTCAGATAATTTGCTCAGCATATATATTGAACAGGTTTGGAGACAAAATATGTTGCTGATACACTTCTTTTCCAATTCAAAACCATGTAGTGCTCCCCTGTCCTATTCAAAATAGCCTCCTGGTCCAGGTATAGGTTCCTCATAAGCACAGTCAAGTGCTCTGGGATTCCCATTCTTCTCAATGTCAGCCACAACTTGTCATGATACACACAGTCAAACGCTTTTGCATACTCAATAAAGCACAAATAGCCATTCTTCTGGTATTCTTCACTTTCAGCCAGGATCCATCTGACATCAGTAATGATACCTCTGGTGCCACAGTCCCTTCTAAATCCTGCTTCAATTTCTAGAAATCCCCTATTTATGTACTGTTCCAGCATTTTTGAATGATCTTCAGCAGTATTTTGCTAGCATGTAATATCAATGATATTGTTTGATAATTTCCACATTCAGTTGGATTGTCCTTCTTGAGAACAGAAATAAATACATACCTCTTCCAATCTGTTGGTCACCATTAGTTGGAGTCAATTTGAAGGTACCTGATAACAATTAATACAAAGAATAGTGAGTGTACAAATATTCTACCAAGATGATTAAGAAAGAAAGTATTTACAAATAAATTTATTTATGGTAAGTGGAGGGTAAAATTTTTCTATGTGGTTCATGTAAGAATCTTTGGAGGGTAATAATTTTTGGATGTGGAATGATTATTTTAAATTAATTTATGTTGTTGTTAGGTGCCGTGGATTCAATTACAAATCATAGCAACCTATGAACAGCTCTAAACTATGTCCTGTCCAATGCCATCTCATCTCTGACACACTTGAGGTGCAGTCTTTGATCTTCTGCATCACATGCCTCAAGTGCTCCTCACTCTTTTCTTTTAATAAAATATTAATTGTTATTTTAATGAACATTTACAGAGAAGTGAGATTTTCATTCATTCATTCATTGTTGAAATATTGCCCCCTTTTTCTCTTCAGATTATTATTATTATTTTTTTTTAATATTCAATCATTGTTGTACCATTACCTACCTTCCCCACTCTGTAGTCCTCTTTGGAATGACATATCTCTTATTGTGGGTTGCAAAGTTGTACCATCTGAATAATGCATGTTGATGAGTTTTACTCAGATCATGACACCACATACTTCTTCACAGTCATACTTCTCCAACGGTTTATTTGTCCAGCACACGATTGAATAGGAATCAAGCGAGAAACAGCCTTGATGCATATGCTTTCTGATTTTTAGCCATTCAATGGTTTCTTGCTCTGTTCAAATAATAGCTTCTCAGTCATAATTAAGTGTTCTAGGATTCTCATTCTTCTCAATGTTAGCCATAGTTAGTTATGATTCACATAGTCAAATGCCTTTACATAGTCAATAAAACACAAATAAACATTCTTCTAGTAGTCTCTGCTTTCAGGCAGAATCCATTTGACATAAGCAGTGATGTCCCTGGTGCCACAGCCTCTTCTAAACCCACTTTGAATTCTAGTAGTTCCTTTTCAATATACAGTTGTAGCCATTTTTGATGTGCTTTAACAATATTTTTATCTGTATGTGATATTAATAATATGGTTTGATAATTTCCACATTCTGTTGAATCATTTTTTATATCTTAATGATTTTATTTTTTTCACAAACAAAAGATCAAATATAATTATAAATAACTGAGTTATAGGTATTGTTAAAATTTCAATAATTATGTTAAAAGAGCTTTAAATATATTTCAAGTGTTGTTGTTGTTAAGTGCCACTGAGTCATAGATTACTCATATCAACCCCATGAACAAAAGACCTGAAGACTTGTATAACTTTCACCCTTTCTCCAGGTTCATAGGGTTTCCAGAGACAAGCTATTGTGGAAGTGCATGCCACTCCTGCTTCCAAGTTTGTTTGAATTAGGGAGCTCCACCAAACACTGTCCAACATAGGTAAGCATTATCGCAATTGACACATCAGTGTCACAGTGTTCAGCTTCACAGCAACCATGAGTTACCTCTGTACAGCAAGTGGACAGACCAGGGCTATATGTTCTAGAAGAATGTATGACCAAAAACAAAAACTGGCCCGAGGGCCGCAGACCCTTGAGCCCTTCAGTATTTTACAATTCTGAGCCAGAGTACATTTGCATGATAGAATACTATGCAAAACTAAGGAGTAATATTTTTTAAATTTAAATTTATTATTAATTTCAGTAAAAATTTATAGAGACTATGGATTTCCATTCATTCATTGTTGTACTTTCCTCTCCTCCCAACCCTACTCCTTAGTACACTACCCTCTTGGAAAAGTAAAAGACAATTCTTTCATTGTTTTACAAACCCCCAGGTCCACTTCACCTTGTAGCCTTTGCTCTAGATTCCTGTCATGACAAAAATACCTAATCACATATCCCTTTTAAACAGTTTTCTGCCTCATCTGTTTCAATGCAGTACACATTATTGAACCCATCTTTTCTGTCTCTCCCTAACCCCAAGATCAGTCCTGTTTTACAACAGTGGCACCATGTAGATACTTCACTCAGCATAGTGTCCTCCAGAGTCATCTAGTTTGAATAATATTGCATGAGTTCATTCCTTGTTTTTAAATGCAACATAGTATTCCATTGTGTGAACATACCACAGCTTCTCTATCCGTTTGTTGATGGGCACTTAGGTTGTTTCCAACTCCTTGCTATTTTGAACAA
>NW_006399917.1:7007894-7020472 GCF_000299155.1 Elephantulus edwardii
TTTAAAAAACCTGATGAATCCTCAACTTTCTACTATAAATATTAAGTGATGTTTAATTCTATCATTATTTTCAATGCAGATTCCTTATAAGGAAATACTACGAAGGCATATTTGTTTAAAAGTCATATATTTTATGTGAAATGAAGGATTCAACCATCATTTAAGCAGAATAATTCAGTGTTCTTTAATTTTTTTAGGAATTATTTTAAGAGAGAAATGTTTTTCTAGTACCAGTTAGAGAACCATCACTTCACATCTTAAATGTCCATTATTATCTGTAGAAATGGAGGCATGACTTCCCAGGAAATCTTAAGAATAAGAACTTAAAACCATTTTGGACTTGCTTAATTTTTAATATTTGAAATGCTGCTTTATGAGTCAATGATTTGCATTATTCTAAGACCAACTTTCTTCAAGTACTAAAATGTAAAACTGACATTTGTCATTAACTGAAGACTGAAATTTGACCACTGTGAGTTGTCAAGTTTGGGAAAAATTGTGATTCAATGATGGTAAGTACAATTGTAAGGTTTGCTGTTTTTCTCTTGCTGTTTTTGGATGCACCATGATCTCTGCCTGCACAGGCTGGCAGTGAACTAGCACCAGGGGATTGGTTCATTATATGAAAGTGAACCTAACTCATCTAGGTTATCATTGCTTTATGAAACTGGGACATGCAATATCATTATATTAATATCCAGCAAGAGGAATAGGGGAATCTCAAAGCAGATGAGTTGAGTTCAAACTTGGCAGGTATAAATAAATGCAGCCAAGAATTCTGCCTCTGCCTAACTTTGTGAGATTACTTAGTAATCTGATTACTAAACAAATTTTAAATCTTAAATTTTAGAATATCATAGACATGACAAAAGGCTCATGGGTATTCTGAAAAATAAGGACATCAGATCAATCCTGCAATTTTTACTTTTATTTTATAAATGATAGGGATATAGACCATGAGGATTTTTGGAAGTTCTTGAATGAAGATGAAAGTGTAACTCAGTGGAACGTAACATTAGAACCAGATTTCTTGACTCTCACCACACAATAACTTTCATATTAACACTAAAATTTACTTTTAAAAATTTTAATTCTTAAAATAATAGTTTTTAATGTAAAAACTTATTTCAACTTCATCTGTTCTAACATGTCTGCGTTTTACAATGGCAAAGATGCCAGTAATAGTTTGAAGTCCACTGTTCAAATGCTGTATAGGACCATTATGGTGGAGCTTTCATGAGGATCCAAGGGGAAGGGCTTAAATATGCTGTACTTGTTGTTGATTACATTCAAGTCGAGCACAACTCATAGTGACCCTATGAACAAAAGGCCTGAAGCCCCTCTACAACTATTGACATTTATCACAGCTCATAGAGTTTCCAGAGGCAAGTTGTTTAGGAAGTGGATGTCACTCCTGCTTCCAAACCTGTCATAGAATGTTATTGGTTGAGTCATCTGCAATGCATAGTGGCCCTATGTACAGCAGCTCTGAACCCTTACCTGTCCTAAGTCAGTCCCACTAATTCTGACACACCAACCCCCATCGCCTCTGTTACTGTATCAATCCATCTCAATCGGAGTCTCCCTTTCCTGCACTGTCCATCCACCCTCTGATTCTGGCATAAATATAAGGTTGCACAATTTGATGGGTGGGAGGGAGGAAGGATTGGTAAAGGATAGGGGAAAAATCCAGTATGAAAAACAATGTATATGATAAGTTAATGAACTTTGTACGTAAACCACTATAAAAGAAAATTCTTAAAAATAGTCAGACTAAAGCCAAGGGAGTCAGATAAAGGAAGTGATTATTAAAGTCATGTTTGACAATGAAAACACTAAAGCCGATTTATTTGACCCGATGTTGTTGCTGTGTGCCATAGACTCAGAACCAACTCACAGCGGACCTTCCAGTGGGGTTTCTGTGGCAGAAAATGGCGTGTGAGGAGATTGTCCATATTTCTCCTGTGGAGCACCTAATGGATTTAAACTGCTTACTTTTGGCTTGGTAGTTGAGCTCCCTACCATTAAGCTACTGTAGCACCCTTCTTTTGATGTAGGACAATGATAAATTCCAGAATTTAACTTAAAAGAGTCAAGGTTGTGGAGAAGGAATGAGTAGAATTGTGAGATATGCCAGAATTTTAATGTCCAGTTGTTTTTGTTATGTTCCGTCTAGTTGCTTGTGACTCATAGTGACCCTATACACAACAGCCCTAAACCCTGCTCTATCATGTGCCAATCGTACTGCCTCTGACACACCCATCCCGAGTAACCCAGTCACTGAATCAATCCACCTCATAGAGGGTCTTCCCCTCCTGCACTGTCCCTCCACCCTCCCAAGCATGATGTCCCTCTCCAAGGATCTGTCCCTCCTTACGTGTCCAAAGTATGTCAGACGAAGTCCCAGAATCCTTGCCTCCAAGGAGTAGCCTGGTTTAACCCTCTCCAGGATGAATCTGTTTGTTTTCTTGGCAGTCCAGGGTATATTCAATACTCTTCTCCAGCACCACAACTCAAAGGCATAAGTTCTCCTTCTATCTTCCCTCGTCATGGTGCAACTCTCTGATACATAATAAGTGATTGCAAAGACCATGGCCTGTATCAGACGCACCTTAGTCTCCAGAGATACACCATTGCTCTTGAGTACCTTAGAGAGGTCCCTAACAGCAGACTTTCCAATTGCAATACATTTTTTAATTTCCTGGCTGCTGGTGCCAAGAGTGTTGACTGTGGAGCTCAGCAAACTGAAGCTGTGAACAATCTCAGTCTCTTCACCATCCATCCTGATGCTGTCATTGCTCCAGTGGTGAGAATCTTTGTCTTCTTGACATTGAGCCTCAGTCCATACTGAAGGCTGCAGTCCTTGACCCTCTGCAGCAAGTGCCTCAGGTTCTCCTCAATTTCAGCAAGCATGGTTGTGTCATCTGCATAACCCAGATTGTTTATAGATCTTCCACCAATTGTGATGCCACACTTCTCCTCATAGAGGCCAGCCTCTCAGATAATCTGCTCTGCATACAGGTTGAAAAGGTGTGGAGACAGGACACATCCCTGGCGTATGCCCTTCCCAATTTTGAACCATGAAGTGTTCCTTGCTCTGTTCTGATGACTGCCTCTTGGTTCAAGTATAAGTTTCACATTAGCACAATCAAGTGTTCTGGGATTTCCATTCTTGTCAATGTTAGCCATAATTTATTGCGTTCCACACAAATGCCTTCATATAGCTGATTAAACACAAATAGACACTATTCTAGTATTCTCTGCCTTCATCCAGGACCCATCTTCCATTAGCAATGATGTCCCTGGTGCCATGACCTCTTCCAAACCTAGCTTAAAATCTGGTAGCCACCCTCAATATCCTGCTCTCGCCTTTGTTGGATGACCATTAGTGACATTCTGCTTGTATGTGATACTAATGATATTGGTTTATAATTTCCACAGTTTCTTAGATCACCTTTCTTGGGAATAGAAACATAAATTAGCCAGCAAAACCCCTATTGATTATAGCACAATATTGTATGTAACATAATGCCCTTCCCAATATTAAACCATGCAGTGTTCCTTGCTCTGTTCTGATGACTGCCTCTTGGTTCAAGTATAAGTTTCACATTAGCACGATCAAGTGTTCTGGGATTCCCATTCTTCTCAGAGTCAGCCACAGTTTGTTATGATCCACACAGTCAAACACCTTTGCATAATCAATGAAGCACAGATAGACATTCTTCTGGTATATATATATATATATATCTCAACACATGAGCAAGAGCCTATGGTGATGAAGGAAGAAGTTCAAGCTGCTTTGAAGGAACCAGCAAAAAATAAGGCCCTGGGAATAGATGGTATTCCAATTTCCATATTTCAGCTAGCAGATGCTGCTGTGGATGTGCTCACCAAGTTGTGTCAAGAAATCTGGAGAACAACCACTTCTCCAACTGACTGGAATAGATATATATTTGTTTCCATCGCAAAGAAGGGTGACCCAACAGAGTGTGGAAACTATAGAACAATATCATTAATTTCACATACAAGCAAGATTCTACTGAAGATTATCCAAAAACGACTGGAACAGCACATCAGCAGAGAACTGCCTTTAGTTCAGGCTGGGTTTAGAAGGGTCCATGGTACTAGGAATATTGTAGCTAATGTTAGATAGAACTTGGCTGAAAGCAGGGAATACCAGAGGAATATCTATCTGTGCTTCATTGATTATGCAAAGGCGTTTGACTGTGTGGCTGACTCTGAGAAGAATGGGAATCCTAGAACACTTGATCGTGCTAAGGAGAAACGTATACTTGAACCAAGAAGCAGTTGTCAGAACAGAGCAAGGAAATACTGCACGGTTCAAAATTGGGAAGGGTGTATGCCAGGGATGTGTCCTGTCTCCATACTTTTTTAATGTGTATGCAGGAAAGATCATCCGGGAGGCTGGGCTCTATGAGGAGAAATGCCTCATCAGTATTGGTGGAAGATCTATAAACTATTTGGATTATACAGATGACACAACCCTGCTTGCTGAAACTGAGAAGGACCTGAAGCACTTGCTGCAGAGGGTTAAGGACTGCAGCCTTCAATATGGATTGAAGCTCAATGTCAAGAATACAAAGATTCTCACCACTGGACCAATTGGCAGCATCAGGATGGATGGTGAAGAGATTGAGATTGTTCACAGCTTTAGTCTGCTTGGCTCCACAATTAACACTCTTGGCACCAGCAGCCAGGAAATGAAAAGATGTACTGTGATGGGAAAGTCCGCTGTTAGGGACCTCTCTAAAGTACTGAAGAGCAAGGGTATCTCTCTGGAGACTAAGGTGCATCTGATACAGGCCATGATTTTTGCAATCACTTGTTATGCATCAGAGAGTTGGGCAATGACTAGGGAGGATGGAAGGAGAATTGATGCCTTTGAGCTTTCGTGTTGTATAAGAGTATTGAGGGTACCATGAACTGCTGGGAAAACAAACAGATTCATCCTGGAAAGGGTTAAGCCGGGCTGCTCCCTTTAGGCAAGTATTCTGAGGCTTCGTCTGACACACTTTGGACACGTTGTAAGGAGGGACCAGTCCTTGGAGAGGGACATCATGCTTGCAAGGGTGGAGGACAGGCACAGGAGGGGAAGGCCCTCTGGAGATGGATTGATTTGGTGACTGGGGTAATTGGGATGAGTGTGTCAGAGACATTGAGATTGGCACAAGACAGAGTTTAGGGTTGTTGTACATAGGGTCGCTATGAGTCTCAAGAGACTTGACGGCACAAAGCAACAACAACATATATAATATCAAGGAAAATGGCTAAAATCTGTGATAAGATGAATTAATACAATAGCCGTGATTGTAAGAAGCTGTGCTGCAATCCCAAAGGCATGTGTTTCAAATCCATCCCTTGCTTTCTGGGGGAAGAATGGGCAGTCTCTCCTCCCATGATATTAATTGCCTCTGAAAACCCAGTGGAAGAATGACTACGAGATGATTTCTACTAGAGGGCACCCAAAACCCAACCATACTGTATAGGAACAGGCCATATTGCACTCTGTTATGTATTAAATTTGCTATAGGTTGGAGTAAGCTCTAAAACATGAATATTCTAACATCATGGGCTATGTGAATAAACCGTGATTTCCTATCACCAAATATTTAACTTTAATGAGAAAAAAGAATTACATATTTTACGTGAGGGTTTTTTTAGCTACTTCTTGTTGTGTGCAGTCGAGTTAGCACTGGCTCATTGCTGACTCTGTTGCGTATTTTCGGAGGCAGCTAATCACTCAGGAGATACTGAGATTACCCATCTTTCTCCAGAGGTACAGCTGGTGGATTCAAACTGTGAGCCTTCAGAATGGGAATTGCAGCACATCTTCTTACCACTGAGCCATCAGAACTTCTTTGTAGTCAGATAATTTATTGTTGTTAAATCCGGCAAGTCGCAGGCGCATACGGACCTTATGAAGGAGAGTCCTAGACACTTCGGTGCTTTTTTTCCTCTCTCAGGGTTCATAGGGTTTCCGGAGGCAAGCTATTACGGAAGTGGATGCCACACCTCCTTCCAAGCTTGTTTTAATCTGGGAGCTCCACCCCACTCTCTGTCCGCATTGGGTAGCCACCCATTAACGCATTTGACACATCAGTGTCACAGTGTTCAGCCTCACAGCAACCACAAGTGATCGCTGTACGGCAAATAGACATACCAGGGCTAAACAACCTAGAGGAAAGTCTGAACAGAAACAATGAAAGACAGGCCCGAGGGCCGAGGATTAAAAGTCACCCACCTTCGGCTTGGTAGCATTGCTTTCTGTCCACTGGGCCAGCTGATTTCTCTCTCTCTATGTTGATGTTATTGTTGTTAAGTGCCGTTGTGTCACAGGAGACTCATAGCGACCCTATAAATGAGAGTTCTCAATGCTTGTGTGCATCAGAATGAACCCTGTGCTTGCTATTCTCTTTTTTTTTTTTTTTTTGCTATTCTCTTTTGCCTTTAGATCCTGCTGTACGGTTGAGCAGTCTAGTTTCTATCAATTGAATCACCTGGTCTCCTTTGTCCTCTGGTTTCTAGTCAGAATCAACTAATGAAAAGTTTTGAGCATCAGATTATTTGTTTTTCTTATGACTGTATCCCTGCTTCAACATGACTCTGACTATGCTGAATCCCTAGTGCTGTGAGTTCTTCCTACTAACTCTTACCATGGCTTCAGCTCATAACTCTGCCATTACTGACTTCATTTACTCCCTTCACCCTTTAGGTCTAAGAAGATGCTATCAGATTCTGGATAGTGCTTTCTTCTGAGTTTCTCACTGTGATTTTTTTGCTTTCTTCATCTTTGGTGAAGAAAATCCCCATTTTAACACTTCACCTAAACTTGTCTCTTCCTTATCTAAAAGCAAAAGAGAATAGCAACCACAGGGTTCAGTCTGATGCACACAAGCATTGAGGACTTGTCTCTTCCTTAGATTCTAACAGACATGTACTTTTCTGTGAAATTCAAATTAATTACAATTTGTTTAAAATTAAGTTGGATATCTTACCCTGACACAACCTTGCTGAAACTAAGAAGGGCCTGAAGCACCTGCTGCAGAAGGTCAAGTTCTATAGTGTGCAAAATAGACTGAAACTCAACATCAAGGAAACAAAGATTCTCATCACTGGGCCAACTGATAACATTTGATAGATGGAGAGGAGACTGAGATTGTTAACAATTTCAGCTTGCTAGATTCCATAATCAACACCCTTGGAACTAGCAGTCATGAAATCAAAAGATGAATTGCATTGGGGAAATGTGCTTTCAGGGACCTCTTTAGCATGCTGAGGAGCAAGGAGCAAGTCTAGAGGCAAGGTGCACCTGATTCAGACCATGATCTTTGCGATTACCTGCTATGCATCAGAGAGATGAACAATGACCAAGAATGACAGAAGAATTGATGCCTTTGAGTTGTGGTGCTGGAGAAGAGTTTTGAACATGCCTGGATCACCAAGAGAACTAACAGTTCTGTCCTGCAGAGGGTGAAACCAAGCTGCTCCTTTGAGGCAAGGATTTTGAGACTTCATCTCACATACATTGGTCATGTAGCCAAGAAGGGCCAATCTTTAGAGAATAATATCATGCTTGGAAGGGTTGAGGGACAGTGCGGGGGAGGACAACTCCTGATGAGGTGGATTGACACAATAACTGGGGTAATGATAGTAAGTGTGTCAGAGAGTAAGATTGGCTTAATATAGAGCAGGGTTTAGGGCTATTGTACATAAGGTCACTGTGAGTAGAAAGTGACTTGATTACACATCACACCAATAACAACAACAACAACAATAACCCTATCTGTATATGTTAGTTGTTCTCCCAATAGAACATAAATAAGTTTTCTTTGGAAGTCCATTTAATACTTTATAGGAATAATGATATCCTAGTTCAGGGATATAAACTTTCCATAAACACTCTTCAGTCTGAGTGTTAGATAGATCTTCATTCTAGAAGAGCTATCTCACCTAAACATCACCTCATTCACTAAGAAGTATTCTGCCATAACTTTCAGAGCAACTCATTCTGAAATAGAAACATTTATTTAGTACTTGAGGTACTTTATGTGCTTTATAAAATTTAATCTTTACACTAAAGGGGTTACTATCAACATCAAGTATGTTGTTGATGGACAAGTCTTCCTCCAATCCTGATGTCACATTCTTCTTCAAGTTAAGCTTCGAGGATTATTTGCTCAGTATACAGATTGAATAGGTATGGAGAAAGAATACAACCCTGATGGACACTCTTCCTGATTTTAAACCATGCAGTGTTCTCTTGCTCAGTTCTGACAATAGCCTCTTGGTTTAGATGTAGATTTTATAGCAGCACAATTAAGTATTCAGAGATTCCCATGCTTCTCAATGTTAGCCATAATTTGTTATGTTTCACACGGTCAAATGCCTTTGCCTACTCAATAAAACACAAATAGATATTTTTCTGGTAGTCATTGCTTTCAAACAGAATTTATCTGACACCAACAATGAAATCTCATGGCATCTTCTAAAGCTAGCTTGGACATCTGGGAGTTCCCTGTCAATGCACTGTTCTAGTAATTTTAATGATCTTCAACAGTATTTACTTACATGAGATATTAGCAATGATATTGTTCTATAATTTCTGCATTTTGTTGGATTACTTTTCTTTGGGATGGGGACAAATATGGATCTCTTTCAGTCAGTTGGCCAAGCAACTGGCCTCCACATTTCCTGTCATAAATTGGTGAGTACATCCAGGGCTGCATCAGTTAGTTGAGACATGTCAATTGGTTGTTCTATTAATTCTTGGGACCTTATTTTTTGCTAATGCCTCCAATGTAGCTTGAACTTCATCCTTTATTATCATTGCTTCTTGTTCATATACTTCCTGAAATTTTTCAGTGTCAACCAATTCTTTTTGTATTCCTTCCATTTTCTTTTCATGCTTCCTGAATCATTCAAGATAGTGCCCATAGTACCTCTTGCCACCAAGCAACAATAACAACAATAACATCAACATTATAAATTTTCATATTACTTTGGGTCTAATCACCTAAGGAGTCCCAGGTGATACATGTTTTAAGGAGTCCCAAGGGATACATGTTTGGAGCTAGAATTAATACACAAGACCTCTATATTCAGAATGGACTTTTTTAAAAAAAAAAAAAATTAAAACCATGTTTGAGGGAGCTCTGGTGGCCTAGTGGCACGAATCTGCACTGCAATCCCAGAGGTACACAGTTCAAATACACCAGATGCTCTGCTGGAGAAGGAGGGGCAATCTCCTCCTGTACCAGTCAGATCTGATTTGATGGTACATGTGCACACAAAATAATAAAATTAAAAAAATATTCTTTAAAAACACACATACACAAAACTATTTGACCACAACAAACAGCAAGTAAAGGTTAAAGTTTATATTATTGTCTGATTGCATTACATGTTTACTGTACCTTAAAAGCAGTTCCAAGATTGCAAGCAACACCAAGACTGCCAGAATAAAGACTCCATGAGGGCTATGCACATCGGATCTGATTGAGTCATAAGCACGTAGTACAGTGTTGTTAAAGTAAAAAGTGCTTACTCACAGAAAGCAATAAGTAGACATAAGAACAGATTCATGGTGAACTAGATGCAGAGATAGCTGCTTCTACATGCAGCCCACCTGATACCACAGAAGATCCAATAACAGACAAGATGAGGGAAATCCCTACCTCCCTCACCTGTTCAGTTCAGACCACAATTGCTGCTCTTTCTACACAGCGCTTTTCCTCTAATCTCTGTTTAGGGTCCAGGTCAGGGACAATCGTTCTTTTTTCTATTTATTGTCCCCTATGTTTGACATTTCCACACTCAGAAAAAGATTGAAATTGGAGATCATTAGCACAGAGCTTCTGGATTACAAAGTAGCATATTTAATCCTTCCCTAAAAACCAAGTATTTATACTCACTTACCGAGGAATTCCAGTGAGTCTTTTATCATCCAAAGCCATCAGGCTCCTGAGTGATCTCTCTTAGGGAGGTCCTCACTCACTGCCTCAAGTATAGTTAGTCACGTCTCAAGAAATATTGCCAAAGACCAAGTTAGTTTCTGTAAAGGGGTTCCACACCTCATAATGGTCATGTTCCATTTCTAATGGTTTTGTTTAAATTTTCAAACTTAAATTTCATATCAAAAGTTTATTGACATAAATATTAATAGCTTAGTATTTCCCTGAAAGCAAATAATGTTTTATGCAACCAATCCCAGTTACTAATGCCTTCAGATGGATCTTGGCTGAGAGCAGAGAGTAGCAGAAGAATGTCTATTTGTGTTTTATTGACTATGTAAAAGCATTTGACTGTGTGGATCATAACAAACTGTGGTCAAATTTGAGAAAAATGGGAAACCTATAACATATGATTATGCTCATAAAAAGACCTATACCAGCAAGCATGCATCAGAATAGAGCAAGGAAACACTGCGTTGTTCAAAACCAAGAAAGGAGTGTATCAGGGATGCTTCCTTTCTCTCTAACTTTTCAGTCTATCTGTAAAATAGATCATTCAGGAGGCTGGATTTAGGAGACAGAATGTGACATTAGGATTGAAGGAATATTCTTCAACAACCTACATTATGCAGTTCTGCAGATGACACAACCTTTCTTACTGAAAACTGAGGAAGACATGTAGCATTTGCTGCAGGAGGGTAAAGATTGCAGTCTTCAATTTGGATTGAAGCTTAACATCAAGAAGATAATGATCTTCACCACTGGGCCAATGGGCAACATCATGGAGAAAAGATTGAGGTTGTTAACTATTTCAGCTTTTTTGCATCTGCAGTCAAAAACTCTTGGCACCAGCAGTCAGAAGAGACTGCTGTCAGGGACCTCTCTAGAGTGTTTAAGAGCCACAATGTCATTGTAGAACTAAGGTGCATGTAATTCAGGGTATGATTGTCATAATCACTTACTTTGCAGCAGAGAGTTGTGATGACAGAATTGTGATACTGAGTTGTGATACTGGAGAAGAGTATTGAACATGCTACGGACTACTAAGGGAATAAACATGGAGAGGGTGAAACCAGGCTGCTCCTCTGAGGCAAGGATTTTGAAGCTCTGTATCACATACATTGAGTATGTGACCAATGGGGACCAGCCCTTGGAGGAGGAGATCATGCTTGGAAGGGTGGATGGTCAACAGAGGAAGACCCTGGTTGAAATGGACTAGCACAGTAACTGAGTTAATGGGGTGTGGATATTTCAGAGACAGTGAGATTTGCTCAGGCTAGGACACGGTTCAGAACTATTATTCATAGGGTTGCTATGAGTCACTGTCAGCTTGAAGGCACATAACAACAACAATACCTAAGTCTGAAGTTCAACTGTGGTCCCCTGTGTCTTTTATATTTACTTTCTTTAATATTTTCCAAGAACAAATAAACATGCAGACACTCAGCATACATCAAATTAAACAAAGATAACATTCCAAAGTATAATTTCTCTGCTATGTTTGAGGCGATTTGGTGGTGTAATCCTTAGTCATTTATGTGCTAACTCAAAGGCTCACCTCTCTGGCACTTTAAGTTCTCTGGAAGTTCTGGTAGAGAAAGAAAATTAAGTTACAAATTCAGAGGAAATCTTCCTTTCCTTCTACTCCCATCCAAATACGTAAGAAGTTGAGATCCCTAATAAGAGATGGACCGAATTGACACGGGGAATGAAAAGAAGCTATGAAAATTGCAGTAAAAATTAGAGAATATTTTGTCTTTGCCTCATGTAGCCTTGGGAATACTAACTGCCCAAGATAAAAATATTGGAAAAATGCATTCTTTCTATTTATTTACTATGAAATAAGCAGAGTGGTAGCAATTTGAGATGATCCACTGACTGAAACGTTGGCATAACTACAGCAATCAGACATTTAAATCTTAGTTATATTTCTTTCCATGATTTATTTACTAAGTGAAGTAATTCCTTACACTTGGAGGAAAAGAAATGTTTCATTGTGCAAAATAAACTTCCCAGGTAAATCTTGTTATCATTAAGATAATTAGATGCTTGAGGGCATAGTGGGTTGGTTGTGCTATGTTTTAGCTTTCATAATGCACTTCCGAAGCTTGCTTACATTTTAAGCCAGGTTTCTCTGCTTCTTTCCCTTCATAATTGGACTTTAGAGACTTGAGTTTGAAATTGTTCTATGTATAGTCACAAATGGCAAACATATGGACAGCAAAGAAAACAAGATGTTTGAGATTGGCATTATTATGAAGAAATAGAGAGATTAGTGTCCAGGATTCACCAACCAATCTCTCTCTCAAAGATATTTGTTGTTGTTGTTGTTATGTACCATGGAGTCAGAATTAATGCATAGTTGACCTCTCAGTGGGTTTTCTGAGGCAGTAAGTTGCTTGACCTCCCTTCACTGCAGGGGATTTACCACTTTGCTCTCTCAGAGCAGCTGGTGGACTCATCCTGCAGCTCCTCGGCTTAATTCCCTTAAAAGTGTGATTTTATTTGGCTCTGTAGTCAACAGTCTTGGCACCAGCAGCCAGGAAATTAAAAGGCGCATTGCCATGGGAAAGTCTGCTGTTAGGGACCTCTCCAAAGTACTGAAGA
>NW_006399917.1:7021188-7033990 GCF_000299155.1 Elephantulus edwardii
AAAATAAATAAATTAAAATATTAAAAAAAAGATGGTAAAAATGTGCATAATAATGTAAACAAGTTTTAGTGGAGCTTCCAAACTAAAGTCTTTTGTAAAGAAGAACCAGATGCCCTACTTTTGAACATAGTGTGTTGTTGTTGTTATGTGCTGTGGAGTCGCTTGTGACTCATAGCGACCTTATGTACAATAACCCTAAACTCCAGGAGATCAAATGGACTCAGAGGCAGCTAACAACATCAATGATTATAGATATCGAGTCTATGAGAATTCCAGCATTTAATGACATTATCCAAATTAATACAAGTAGTAAATGGAAGAATTGAAGATGTATATACAAAATATCCATAAACTGTATTTTACTTTTAAATCCTCTATAAATATCAAACGAGACAACAAGTTAAATTTCTTACCAGATTACTTAAAATATAGAATTTACCCCAGAAAGACTTTTTAAATAATTGAAATAAATTATCACACAATCTTTAGTCTTATTTCTAATATTAAACATGTTTACATCAAATAAAACATGGACAATTAATTTAAAATATTTCTGATAAAACTGAACATGCCGTGAAGATCGGAGGAAGATCATTATAACAAGCATTCATATGCGTATGACACAGTCTCACAGAAAACAAAGGCTTCCTGGTGGCTTTGTGGTAAGGAGTGACACTGCCAACCCAAAGGCTCATGTTTCAAATCTACCAGCTGCCCCATGGAAAAAAGATGGGCAGTTTCCTCCTGTGTGATTTACAACCTCTGAAACCTGATGGAAGTTGAGCTATGTGTTGGTTCTAACTCAATATTATATAATAATCACAAATGAAGTTTAAGAGATCTGGTGGGCTAGGATTCAGGAGCTATGCTACCAACTTAAAGGCATACTTTTAAAATCAGCTAGTTGTTCAACAAGATAAAGAGGACAGTCTCCTCCTGTGGGATTTGCTGCATCTGAAAATCTACTGGAGGATCAGCTAGGAGTTGGTTCCAACTTTACAACTCATTTTAAAACAAAAACACCACAAACCTAAGACAATGACATTTAAAGACTACAATATTCAGTACAGATTACACCTCACAACCAAAAAAAAGGCATCAGAAAAAAACCCTCAAAAACAAACAAACAAAACCACAACCCAAGGAAAAATTGAAGTTCTCAAGGATTTTATTTCATTTGTATTCACAATCAATACCCATGAAAGCAGCTTTCAAGAATCAAAGAATATCTATTGGGGAAATTGGTTGACAAGAATTATTTAAAGTCTTAAAAAGCAAGATTGTTGAAGACTCAGGTAAGCCTGACTTATTCCAATGTTTTTTTTTTCAGTTTCTTCATATGCTAATGAAAGTTAGATGATGAGTAATGAAAACTGAATACTTGGTGCTTTTTAACTGCATTATTAGTAAAAGTATTGAATATATGGTCAACTGCCAAAACAACAACCCATTCTGTCTTGGATGGATGAAGTGCAGTCAGAATGTTTCTTAGAAACAAGAATGGTGAGATTTTATTTCTCATATTTTGGGCTTTTTATTAGAACATGCTGTCTCTGGAGAAAGACATTGTGCTTAGTTAAGTAGAAAGTCCCTGAAAAAGAGGAAGCAGCTCAATGAGAGAAATTGACACCATGATTTCAACATTGGGTTTAGGTAAAGCAGAAATTATAAGGATGGGGCAGAATAAGGCAATGTTTTGTTCTGTGGTACAGAGGTTCCCTATGAGTTGGAGTCCACTGGTCAACACAATAACAAATCAACTCATTTTCTAGTTTCACAGGACTTATTTAATGAGGAAATACAGCCAGAGATTTCCTTGGACTCAAAAATAGTGACATTTCGTCTCCTATACTTTGAATATGTTGTCAGGCAGGGCCAAGCCTTGGAAAAAGGCATCGTGTTGAGACAGGTAGAATATCAGTGAAATAAAGGAAGAGCATCATCAATGAGATGGACTGACACAGTACCTTCAACAGTAAATAGGAGAATGGCAGAGATTTTGGTAATAGTGCAGGATAGGGCACGATTCTCATTGGTTGTTCATAGGGTAGCTTTGAGCTGTACTTTTTGCACCTAGTAACATTTCATGACAATACTCAAGAGATAACTGTTGACTTGAGCAGTCTCAAGGTTTTAAAGATGAGAATCTTGAGATTTCTTCTTAGATAAGTTAGAAAGTAACCATCTGTCAAAAAGGTATGGACCTGGAAGAAGGGATATAAAATTCAGAAAGTTACATACAACCCAAGTTCCTACTGTGGCAAGTGCTTCAAGTCCTCCTCTCTTTCAGCAAGCAAAGTTGTGTCATCTGCATGACATAGATTGTTCATGAGTCTTCGTCTGATTCTAATACCCTTCACTTCATAGAGTTCAACTTCTCCAGTGATTTCCTCAGAATACAGATAGAATGGGTATAGTGAAAGAATACAATCCTGACCCATACCTTACTTAATGTTAAGCTAAGTAATGGTCCCTTGTTCTGCTTGCACAATAGCCTCTTGGGCTATGGAAATTTCACATGAGCACAAGTGTTTTTTAATTCAAAGATCAAAGAATACAGCTTTCAATGTGGACTATTTCTCAACGTCAAGAGAGCAAATCTTTTCACCACTGGATTGATAGGCAACATCATCATAGATAAAGACTAAAATTGTCAATCCACAATCACACCCTTGTTATCAGCAATCAAGAACTTAGGAGAAATGTTTTATTAGAAAGCTTTGAAGTTAGGAATCTCTCCAAATTATTGAGAAGCAATTATAATGGTTTAAAGTCTAAAGTTTGCCTGACTCAGGCCAAGGTCTTTTCAATAACTTGCTATGCATCTGAGAGGTAGATAATGAATAAGGATGACAGAAGAATAGATGTTGAGGTAGTGCGGGGTGTAGGAAGGCTTGCAAAAAAACAGGAATTAATATTGTGGTATTAGAGAAGAGTATTGACTATCTTATGCGCTGCTAAAAGAACAAAGAGATATGTCTTGCAGAAGATGCCATCAGAGTGATTTTTGGAGGCAAAAATGACAAAGTATCCTCTCATATCCTTTGGGAATGTTGCTATGAGAGTCTATGCCTTGGAAAGAGATGTCATGCTTGGAAAGGCAGAGGGTCAGCAAAGGAGAGGCAGTCCCTCAAGCGGGTGGATTGACACCTCAGAAATAGAGTGTCAGAGCTTGTGATGATGGCACAGGACAGAACAGGGTTCAGGTCTATTGTTCATCGGGTCACTATAAATTGTACTTGATTAGATGGCACCAAGTAATAACAGCAAGTGCCTTAGCATAAAGCCTGTCCTTTCAATATGTAAATTGCATTACCATAATATAAAGGCCTAAAATAAAGTAGCACTGACTATTTAAACTACTCTCTTGAGTCAAGGTGTTCTTCACCTTGAATCAGACAGGGAATAATCAACTTTGAACACTTGAGGAATGGCTATTGGACAGTTCGTTCCCTCTCATCTCTAGTCTCAAATTCAATGTGTTCATAGCATGCAAATCTTGATGCCTGTAGATGGTAAGTAGAAAGAAATTTCCCAACCCATGATATAATTATGCTTTCAAATACTTATTTCTGTTAGTTCTCTTTCAATGTACAGTCCCAGTTGTTTCTGTATAGTCTCCAGCATGATTTTGCTTGATGTCATATGAGTGATATAGTACGATAATTTCCACAGTCTGTAAGGTCACTTTTTTTTTTGAATGGGAATAAATATGGATCTCTTCCAGTCAGTTGGCCAGGTAGTTGGCCTCCATATTTCTTGGCACAACTTGGTGAGCATGTCCAGGGAAACATCTGTTTGTTGAAATATGTCAATTGGTAGCCCATCAATTCCTGGGGCTTTGTTGTTGTTTTTGTTATGTGCCGTCGAGTCACTTGCGACTTATAGTGACCCTATGTACAACAGCCCTAAACTCCGCTCTGTCCTGTGCCAATCACACCGTCTCCAATACACACATCCCGATTACCCCAGTCACTGAATCAATCCACCTCATAGAGGGCCTTCCCCTCCTGTGCCGTCCCTCCATGATGTCCCTCTCCAAGGGCCGGTCCCTCCTCACAACATGTCCAAAGTATGTTAGACAGAGCCTCAGAATCCTTGTCTCCAAGGAGTCGCCCAGTTTGACCCTTTCCAGGATGAATCTGTTTGTTTTCCTAGCAGTCCATAGTACCCTCAATACTCTTCCCCAGCACCAAAGCTCAAAGGCATCAATTCTCCTTCTATCCTCCTTAGTCATTGTCCAATTCTCTGATGCATAACAAGTGATCGCAAAGACCATGGCCTGTATCAGATGCACCTTAGTCTCCAGAAAGACACTTGAGGCTTTTCTTTTTTTTTTTACAAGTCCTTCAGAACAGTGCTTCCTGCAGGTCAAGGACTACAGCCTTTAATATGAATTAAAGCTCAACATCAAGAAGACAAAGATCTCAGCAATGGGCCGAATAACAGCACCATGATGGATGGAGAAGAGGTTGAGGTTTTTAACAGTTACAGCTTGCTCAGCTCCACAATCAGCACTCTTGGCACCAGCAATCAGGAAATCAAAAGGTGAATTGCATTAGGTAAATCTGCTGTCAGGGCCCTTTGCAGAGTATTGACAAGCAATGATATCAGTCTTAGCAATTACTTGCTAGGCATCAGAGATGGACAATGACTCAGGATGATAGAAGAATTGATGTCTTTGAGCTGTGGTGCTGGAGGAGTCTTAAACATTTCATGAATTGCCAAGAAAACAAATAGGTCTGTCTTGGAGAAAGGGAAACCAAGTTTCTCTCTGGAGGCTAGAATTTTGAAGCACTTTCTTACATTCCTTAGGAGCTATTTTTGGAGAAGGACACCATGCTCAGAAGGTAGAGGGACAGCACAGGAGAGGAAGACTCTAGATGATATTGATTGATACAGTGACTAGGACAATAGGGGTAAATGTGTCAGCGCCAGTGAGATTGGCTCAAGATAGGGCAGGCTTCACAGCTGTTGTATGTAGGGTTGCTATAAGTAGCAGGAAACTTGACAACACATAACAACAACAGCAACAATGCCTATTTATTAATTCTGTTATTGATAATCCCATTGAATAGCAATGATTAACAATTTTTCTCAGCCCAGAGATAGGATTTGAAGTTAGAGGAAAGAAAAAGACCAGAAAGCTCTCTGTTCTGAATTTAATTTAAAATGCGACTGGCTTATACTTTATTTTTACATATCTATGCACTTTTCACTAACAATTTTAACTATGGCTGTCACTTGAATACAAATATCAACGCACTTAATAAAAGTATACATTTTGGCATGCTTTCCATTTCCTAAAATTTTATTATTGAATTATTTCATTCAATTAATAAACAATGATATGTGGGTACAAAAATACACAAGGGTCTACCAGGCAGATAGAACTATTTGCACTAGACATTTTATATGGAAAAGCCTCAAGGTACCTTATAAAAAATCCTTGAAAGGAGTCTGCAGTAGTGTGTTGATTACCATCATGAGAAAAAGGAGTGCTAAACCTTGTCAAGATTCAAACTCGTCCAACTACCTTTCAGTTCTTCACTTTTAGAACTTGATTTTGCATTCAACACAATCTCTTGGCATTTGAAGCCCTGTCAAACTAAACAGCTCTGTTTTAGACACATGTTTTGAAAAGCCTCACAGATTTCACTGTTTGCACATACAGTATATCTTTTAAATAATATAACCTTGAAGAAGCATTGAGCTATTACTTTCATAAAAGGAAAACTAGAAACCAGTGAAGCTTACATATTTGCTGTCTTCACAGGAAAAAGAAATTCACTTCTTGCTTATTTTCTCACTGTAACATAGTACTGCCATTTTGAGACTATAAGCACATTTTTTTCCTTCAAATAATTCATAGCTAAGATATGGGTTTGCTTCATTTCTCCCTAAGCCTAAGAGCAAAGTTGCTTCTTTTATCCATAAAGCAAATGTTTTCTTTAAAAAAATTGTAACTCTGGGACACACTTTTTTACCTATTCTTTATAGTCCAGAATCCCAATGAATATTATTGCAACTACATAAATTCAAAGGCTGGTACAAAGAAGAACTCACCATAATATTTATGAGAAAGAGTTAGGACAGTAGGTAGAAAATACTACATTCTGATTTGTTTTTTGCTATAGTGCTGTCCTCTTTGCATTTATATCATATCTTCCTCTCTACTTTTAGAAGTTCAGAAATATCTTTGTTATTTTCTATCCATTTATATTATGGTTACATATGGACTTCTTCAGAAGTAAAATTACTTTTAACCTTTTATGTACTTTGAACCCAGTACTACATCTACAAATCTAAAATCTACAGGTGACAGGATATAATATTTTGGCCCCGGTGACAGTACATATTTCTTTACCTGGTTTAGCAGTCCCTCCGGTGATCTGGTTTAACTGTTGTTGTTAAGTGCCATCAAGTCAAATATTACCCACAGCAAACTTATCAATAGCCGATCTGAATCCTGCTCTATACTGTGCTATCCTCATCATCTATAAAACACTAGAGGCTGTTGCTGAAGTCACTGTGTAAATCCATCTCACAGGAGATCTTTATCTCCTTTGCTGATTCTCAATCTTTCCAAGCATAATATCTCTTTCCAAGGAATAGCCTCACCTAGGTTCATGTCCAAAGCATAAAAGATTATGCTTCATCATCTTTACCTCCAAGGAACATTACAGCTGGACCTTTTCCAAGATATATCTGTTTGTTCTTTTGACAGTCTAGGGAATAGTCAGTACTCTTCACCAGCACCACAGCTCCAATTCATCTTCTGTCATCCTTTTTTCATCCTTATTCATTGTCCATTCATTGTCCCTTAATTTCTTATTGATAGTTGATTCAAATAAGATTAAATAATTAAAATTTTCTATCCTTTTCCCATATATTATAATATTGACTTGGAAGCAGGAGTGGCACTCACTTCCTAACTTAGATGCCTCCTGAAACTCTTATTACTTTGATAGATGTCCATGATTGTAGAGGAGCTTCGGGCCTTTTGTTCATAGGATCACTATGAGTTGTGCTTGATAGGAAGGCAATCAAGAACAACATAATGTTGACTGTCCTGTAGTGAAGACCTTTGTTTCTTGATGTTGAGATGTAATCCTTACAGAAGGCTGTAGCCCTTGATCTTCTGCAGCAAGTGCTTCATAACCTCCTCACTTTCAGCAGGCAAGGTTGTGTCACCTGCATAACACAGGTTTTTGATATGTCTTCCTCTGATCTGGGTGTTACATTCCTCTTCATAGAGTCTGGCTTCACAGACACACAAATTGCTCAGTATACAGATTTAATAGGTATAGAGAAAGTATACAACTCTGACACATACTCTTCCTGATTTTAAACCATACAATGTTTCATTGCTCCATTTGGATAACACCTTTTTGATCTAGATATAGATTTCTCATAAGCACAATTAAGAGTTATGGCATTACCGTTCTTCTCAGTGTTAGCCATAGTTTATCACAGCCCTACAGTCAAATGCCTTTGGCGAGTCAATAAAACACAAATTTACATTCTTCTGGTATTTTCTGTTTTTAGCCAGGATATATCTAACACCAACAATGATATTCTTGGTTCTACGGCCTCTTCTAAGCCCAGCTTTAATTTCTGGGAGTTCTCTGTCAATTTACTAGCCATTTTGGGATGATTTTCATTAATATTTTTTCATGTGATATTAATTATGTTGTTAGATAATTTCCATGTTGCACTGAATTACCTTTCTTGGTTTGGGGACCAATATGGATCTCTTCCAGTTAGTTGGCAAGGCAGTAGTCCTTCAAATTTCTTCCAGTATTGGGTTACATCTGTTAGTTGAAACATGTCAATCGATGTTCCATTTATTTCTGGGGCTTCCCCCCATCCCAATGCTTTCAGTGTAGCTTGACCTTTATCCTTCATTACCATTGGCTCTTTGGTACACCAATTCTGAGTATTCTTTTCATCATAATTTTTTAAGTCAAATTTACTTTATATTAACTAAAATATATCACTTTCAAGGAGGATAGAAGGAGAATTGATGCTTGATGCCTTTGAGCTGTGTTGCTGGAGAAGAGTACTGAGAATACCATGGACTGCTAGGAAAACAAACAGATTTGTCTTGGAAAGGGTTAAACCAGGTGGCTCCTTGAAGGCAAGGATTCTGAGGCTCCGTCTAACATACTTTGGACATGTTGTGAGGAGAGACCGGTCCTTAGAGAAGGACATCATACTTGGGAGGGTGGAGGGACAGCGCAGGAGAGGAAGGCCCTCTATGAGGTGGATTGATTCAGTGACTGGGATAATCAGGATGGGAGTGTCAGAGACAGTGCAATTGACACAGGACAAAGCAGAGTTTAGGGCTGTTGTACATAGGGTCACTATGAGTCACAAGTGACTCGATGGCACATAACAACAACAACAACAACAAAATATATTACTATTATTATTATTATTACTGTTGTTGTTTTTCTTATCTAATCTGAAAATAGAAATTAAAACATCACCACTTTATGTTGCAGCACTAATATTTTGCAGATTTTGGTTGATATTCCTTTGTATCATTTTAAGGGGAGATTGCTTTTTTGTGCAATTTAATTTTGTCTTCAAAAGTGTTCATAGGTTCTTTGGATGTGTTATACTGCAAAGTAAAAGTCTGGAGATTTGACTTCAGTAGATACTCTGCAAGAGAAAGAAAGTCTCCTCCCATAAATATTTATAGCCTGAATGTTTTTTAAGAATATAAGTTCTTATATAATCATTCACAACAAATTTATTAAAGGTATTTATTTCCTTTTTCAAAATTAAAAAAATAAGATCTTTTAAAAAAATAATTCCAACAGATATTTGACCTCTTTGAAATATGCTTTATTTTGGAGTATAATCTTAACCAAAAATTAAAGGTATAACTAACATTAGATAGTAGTTAGTAAAGTTTTTAGGTTTTTTTGCTTTTTGTTTAGTTTGCTTAGAAAATTTGTATACATTATGTTTCACACTATTCATCATTCATACCATGTTTAATATAATCATTCTCATGCATTGTTTTATAATATTAATCACCATTGGGCCTTTTGTCTAGATTTTTGTCATTTACGTCTACTCACCAAACTGTTCACCTCTATGGTTTTGTCCCTGCTGATCCCCACCACCTTGAGTTCTCATGCATGTTTTAATCATTATCCTGTTTTAACAATAATGGCCTTTAGAAGTATTTGTCCTTATGAGACTATATTAGCTCATTCAGCATAATACTCTCCAACCTCTTCCATGTTACAAAGCATTTTTCTAAGTCGTTGCTCCTGTTTATTTCTGTGTTTAGTGCTGCATAGTATTCCATTGTGTGATTGTACCACGATCTATCAATCCATTTAGTTGTGTTTGGACATTTGGGCTGTTTCCATGTTATTATGATGGTGAATAATGCTGCTATGAACATTGGTGTACAAATCTCTACTTGTGTCTCAGTTCTAATTTCCTTGGGGTATATTCCAAGCAGTGGAATGGCTCAGTCATATGGAGTCTCCACCAAACTGCCTTCTAGAGTTGTTGCACCATTTTACAATCCCACCAACAATGTATGCGAGTTCCTGCCTTTCCACATCCTCTCCAATATAAATTGTTTGCTACTAAACTACCCCATTGTTACTGAGGTGAGATGGTATCTCATTGTGTTTTTTTTATTTGCATCTCTTTTATTGCAAGTGATTTTGAGCATTTCCTTATGTGTCTGTTGGCCACCTGAATATCTTCCTCTGTGAAAAGTCTTTCCATGTCTTTTGCCCATTTGACACTTCCTGAATCACTCAATATTTTGTCCATAGCATCTATCGGTATTGCAATTAGAGGCTTGAATTTTTTGTGGGTTTTGTTTTGTTTTATTCTTTCAGCTTGAAAAACACCATAGTGAATTATTTCCCTTTTTATCTCTGACTCTAACTCTTACATTTCATTACTTCATCTTCTTGAGCTTTCATTTGAAACTTTCTATTCAGCTCTTTTACTTTAGCATCTCTCTTTTGTTTTCAGTTCTTGATGCTCTAACAAAATTTTCATAATCTCTTCTGACATTCATTTTGTCTTATTCTTTCTCTTCCTTCTTTTATTGACCTTTTGTTTTCTTCATGATGATATATTTGATATTCTCCTAAAGTTCCTCAGGTCTTTGAACACTGGTGTTGAATGCCTCATACTGGTTCTTGAAATGATTCTTAAATTCAACTGGGGTAGACTTAAGGTCATGTTTTGCTTTCTGTGAACTAGCTTTAGTTTTCCTTTGTTTCTATGTAAATTTTTACGTGGGTAATTGATGGTCTGTTCAATAATTGGCACCTGGTCCAGTTTTAAATGCTGATATGTTGCTTCTCCAACAATTCTTTCAAGAAGTGTAATCAGTTTTATTCCTGTTTATACCATCATTTGAATTGTATGTGTAAACTCATCATTTGAGGTATTTGCTATGAGTAAGTCATTGGGCTAATAAAGAACACTACACAGCATTCTTATTATGTGCTCTGATGTTAGAACCAACTAATAATTGACCTTCCAATGGGATTTCAGAGACTATAGGGCACACAGGAGGAGACTAAACATTTTCCTCCCACAGAGCCACTGGTGGATTTAAATCTCCTGTCCTGGACAGGGAGCACAATGCTTTACCACTAGGCCACCAAAGCTCCTTCTACAAGCACATGATAATAACAAATAGCACATTACCTAAGGCAAGAAAGGTAAGCATAAAGAAGAAAAAAAGAATGAGAAAAATAAATTATCAAATGCAATATTTTATGATCCTCAGTATAATATGGTAAGGCTACACATAAAATTTGGAAGGAGGAGTGGCATCCACTTCCATAATTGCTTGCCTCTGGAAACCCTATGAACCTGGAGAGAGGATGAAAGGCAATCAAGTGTCAAGGATTCTCCTTCATAGGGTCACTATGAATTGCCTGTGACTCAATGGTACTTAACAACAAGCAACAACAACTCATAAAATAAAAAAGAACTCATTTAAATTCATTTATATCATAGTTAATAGGACCAAATACTGGTATTAATAATCTTATACTTTCATAAGTTTGCTTACATGTATTTTCTCTCTTACTGTACTTTTAACTCTTACACTGGTACAACCCTCCGATTTACTTAAAGCTGAGGAAATAACCCAAGGACCTGGGCTATACAAAGAAGAATACAACATTAGGAATATAAAAGATTCCTGACCATCTATAATATGCAAATTACACAACCAAGCTTGCTCAGAAGAATTTGAATCATATACCAATATATAGAGCAATGACTACTTATTTTAGTATAGATTACATCTCAACATGAAGAAAAAACCCTCAAAGCTAAACTTATATGCAGTACTATGATGATAAATAGAAAAACGACTGACGTTGTCAAGGATTTCATCACATTGAAATCTATAATCAATGCCCATGGAAGCAGTAGTCAAAAAAATAAATGGCATTTGCATTGAGCAAATCTTTAAAGTTCTTTAAAGGAAAGATACCACTCTGAGAAGGTGCACAGGGCCAAAGTCATTTCATGTTCAACCTTCTTGTACACAAGCAAAAACTAGACAACGACTTAGGACGATAAATGAAGAATTGATACCTTTGAATTAAGGTGTTTTCGTTGTAGTTATCTGCCATTGAGTCACCAGTGACTTGTAGAGACCTTACGTACATCTCTGAAATCTGCTCTATCCTGAGCCAGTCTCACTGACACAGCTACCCTCTTACCTCAGTTACTGTATCAATCCATATCATCGGGGGTCTTCCTCTCTTGCACAATCCCTCCACCCTTCCATGCATCATGTCCTTCTCCAAGGACTAGTCTCTCTTGCCATGTGCCCCACGTATGTGAGATGGAACTTCAAAATCCTTGCCCCTAAAGAGATACTTGGTTTCACCCTGTCCAACACATACCTATTTGTTTTCCTGGCAATCCAAGGTCTGTCCAATACTTTCTCCAGCACCACAACTCGAAGGCATTGATTCTTCTTCTGTCATCCTTAGTCATTGTCTAGCTCTCTTATGCATAGCATGTAGGCCTGGTTCAAGTGCACCTTAGTCTCTAGGCTCATATTGCTCTTCAGCACTCAGGAGAGGTTCCTGACAGCAGACTTCCCCAATGCAGTTTGTCTTCTGATTTTTTGACTGCTGCTGCCAAGAGTGCTGGTTGTGGAGCCTGATGTTGTTATGTGCTACCCATAGTGACCCTATGAACAGCAGCTCTGATCCATGTCCTGTCCTGAGCCAGTCTCACTAATTCTGACACACAAACCCACATTGCTCTAGTTACTGTATAAATCCATATTATCCAGGGTCTTCCTTTCCTGAACTGTATCTTCACTCTTCTGTACATGATGTTCTTCTCCAAAGACCTGTCTCTCCTGGCCATGTACTCAAAATATGTGAGACAAAGCTCCAAAATCCTAGCCCCCAAGGAGAAACTTGATTTAACCCTCTCCAAGACAGACCTATTTGTATTTGTTTTCTTGCCAGTTCATGTTATGTTCAAGATTATTCTCCAGCACCACAATTTGAAGACATTGATTCTCCTTCTGTCATCCTTAGTTGTTGTCCAACTCTCTGAAACGTAACAAGTAATTGTGAAGACCATGGCCTGGATCAGGTGTACCTTAGTCTCTAGACTGACATTTTTGCTTTTCAGTACTCTGGAGGAGTCCCTGACAGCAGATTTTCCTCAAATGCAATTCATCTTTAGATTTCCTCACTGCTGCTGTTAAGATTTGATTGTGGAGTTGAGCAAGGTGTAATTTTCAACAATTTCAGTCTCTTCCCTATCT
>NW_006399917.1:7034330-7071072 GCF_000299155.1 Elephantulus edwardii
TACAGTCCTTGACCTTCCGCAGCAAATAGTTCAGGTCCTCCTCAGTTTCAGCAATCAAGATTGTATCATATGATAATGTGCACAGAGCTGGAGTTAGAAAATCAAAAGGGTCACACTCAGTTAACATTCTTAAGCTGAAGGAATTGAAGAACAAATTCAATCCCTGCGTTGCAATACATAAAGATGCTAAGGGTAGAACATGAAATTATACAGGAAGCATTAAAAGAAGATGGAAGGAGTATACAGAGTCACTGTAACAGAAACAATTGGCTGACACAGAAGAATTTCATGAAACAACATATGATCAAAAAGCAATGATAATGAAGGAGGAAGTTCAAACTCAATTGAATTAAGGTTTGAGGAAGAATATTGAATGTACTATAAACTTCTGAAAAAACAAATTTCTTTGAAGCAAAGAAGGCCAGAATAATTAATAGAAAAAAAATGGTGAAATTTAACCTCAATTGACTTGAACATGTCTTAGCAGGAACAAGACCCTACATAAGAAATTTATACTGGGTAAAGTACAGTAGAAAATAGAGAACTTTGTCATAGACTGAATCACTATCTCCAAAATCTGTGCCCATTTAGTGAGACAATTATCCTCAGGACTATGTATAGTTTTTCTCTATTTTGTGAATCAATACTGTACGATATGTTAAAAATTCTGACCTCCATGTGTTAATGAGGCAAAATTAGGTTATGTTAATGAGTATTCAATTATGATTATGATGATAAGGCACTATTAGGTAGAACTCACGACCCTTAACAGTTGTGATAGTCCTAATGAGTAAACCTAGTAAGTCCTTGTAAGTTCCTTGGGATTCGAACAGTATTATCTTTTATCTTGTAAGAAATATAAGGGGAGATGAAAGGGAGCAGATAAAGAGGGACCTACCACCATCAATATAGAAGAGCCATAAGTGGAACATGTCCTTTGGACTCTGGGCGTTAACATTAAGACTCTTCCTCACCCAGTGAAAAATGCCAAGACAAACAGAGATCTCCAAGGAATGCTAGCTAGGCCCATAGGTGTTGAAAGGAGATAAGCACATTGCCCCAGATCTGAAAAAGATCAAACTTTCCCCTAGAATTGCATCTTCAATCTCACACCCTCCTACAGTGTGAGAGAATTACTGTAGAGATATTAACACAGACAGTAGTAACACTGAGCATTCTTTAAAATGTACAAGTTTTCAGAGTTACCTTATGATTCCCCCTGTTGTAGTTATGTGCCATCGAGTCTCTTGCAACTCATAGTGACCCTATGTACAACAGCCCTAAACTCTGCTCTGTCCTGTGCCAATCCCATTGCCTCTGACACACCCATCCGATTACCCCAGATTACCCTCATTACCCTCCTAGAGGGCCTTCCCCTCCTGCGCTCTCCCTCCACCCTACCAAGCATGATGTCTCTCTCTAAGGACTGGTCCTTCCTTACAACATGTCCAAAGTATGTTAGGTGAAGCCTCAGAATCCTTGCCTCCAAGGAGCAACCCAGTTTAACCCTTTCCAGGATGAATCTTTGTTTTCTTAGCAGTCCATGGTACTCTCAAAATTCTTCTCTAGAACCACAGCTCAAAGGCATCAATTCTCCTTCTATCCTCCTTGGTCACTGTTCAACTCTCTGATGCATAACAAGTGATAGCAAAGACCATGGCCTGTACCAGACACACCTTAGTCTCCAGAGAGACACCATTGCTCTTCAGTACTTTGAAAAGGTCCCTAACAGCAGACTTTTCCATCCCAATGTTTCTTAATTTCCTGGCTGCTGGTGCCAAGAATGTTGACTGTGTAGCCAAGCAAACCAAAGCTGTGAACAATCTCGATCTCTTCACCATCCATCCTGATGCTGCCAATTGGTCCAATGGTGAGAATCTTTCTCTTCTTGACATTAAGCCTCAATTCATATTGAAGGCTGCAGTCCTTGACCTTCTGCAGCAAGCGCTTCAGGTCTTCCTCAGTTTTAGCAAGCAGGGTTGTGTTATCTGCATATCGCAGATTGTTCATAGATCTTCAACCAATCCTGACCCCACATTTTCCTCGTAGAGCCCAGCCTCCTGGATGATCTGTTCTACATACAGGTTGACAACGTATGGAGACAGGACACATCTCTGGCATACGCCCTTTCCAATTTTGAACCATGCAGTGCTTCCCTGCTCTGTTCTGATGACTGCCCTTTCGTCCAAGTATAGCTTTCCCATTAGAACATTCAAGTGTTCTGGGATTCCCACTCTTCTCAGAGTCAGCCACAGTTTGTTATGATCCACGCGCTCAAATGTCTTTGCATAGTCACTGAAACACAGATAGACATTCTTCTGGTATTCCCTGCTTTCAGCTAAGATCCATCGACCATTAGCTACAGTATCCCTAGTACCACAACCCCTTCTAATCCCAGCCTGGACTTATGGCAGTTCTCTGTTGATGTGATGTTCCAGTTGGTTTTGGATAATCTTTAGTAGAATTTTGCTTGCATGTGAAATCAAAGATATTGTTCTATAGTTTCCACACTCCGTTGGGTCACCCTTCTTTGGGATGGGAACAAGTATAGATCTCTTCCAGTCAGTTGGCCAAGTGGTTGTTCTCCAGATTTCTTGGCACAACTTGGTGAACACGTCCAGGGCATCACTGTTAGCTGAAATATGTGAGTTGGAATACCATCTATTCCTGGGTCCTTATGTTTTTCTATTTTCTTCAAAGCAGCTTGAACTTCTTCCTTCATCACCATAGACTCTTGCTCATATGTTATTTCATGAAATTCTTCTGTGTCTGCCAATTCCTTTTGATACAGTGACTCAGTATATTCTTTCCATCTTCTTTTAATACTTCCTGGATCATTTAATTCTGTCTAAAGCATCCTTGATTATAGCAACTCGAGATTTGAATTTGTTCTTCAGTTCCTTGAGCTTAAGAAATCCTGAGCAGTTCAGACCTTCTGATTTTCTGACTCCAACTCCTTGCACATTTCATTGTAATATTTTACTTTGTTCCCCCGACTTTGCAAATTTCATTTGTGATATTTTACTTTGATTCCCCCTACAGATAAATATTTACCTATCTTCTTTTCAAGAAGTGAGGGTTTGTACAAGTCCTTGGTTAATCCCCCTGAAGTTGTACAATTTGATTGGGGGTGGGGGTGAGGGAAATTGGTAGAATCTGTTCTGGGAAACAATGTATTTGAATTTCATAAATAAATTAGTACAAAAAAAAAGAAGTCAGGATTTGGACAAGTCTGTCATATGTTAAAAAGCCTCTTGTATATTAGTAATTTTAGGATTTTATTTCTTTGTTTACCTTTCTGATGTTCCACAGATAAAATTATTTTATAGGAACGGCCTGAATTGAACTTACTTGTTAGGGGCAAATGATTCTTACAAAATAATATACACAGAAACCTCTCCACTTCTCTCACTGAAGGATTCATTGAGAACAAGTTCAATGGCCTTAATACATCCTTTCTTAGATCAAGTCAATCTGATGTTCATTGCTGCATCTTATATTTTAAAAAATCTGGTCAAAAGACCTCTCCAAAGTACTGAAGAGTCATGATGTCAGTCTGAAGACTAAGGTGCTTCTGATATAGCCCACGTTCTTTGCAATCACTTACAATCTACTTAAGAGTAGGAGAGCTAGACAGTGACTAGAGATGATAGAAGGAGAGTTGATCCCTTTGAGCTGTGGTGTTGGAGTAGAGTATTGAATATACCATGGACTACTAGGAGAACAAATAAATTCATTAAGGAGAGGGTGAAGCCAGGCTTCTCCTTGGACGCAAGGATTCTGAAGCTTTGTCTGACATACTTTGGACAAGTTGCAAGGTGAGATTAGTCCTTGGGGAGGGACATCATGTTTGGGTTGATGAAGGGACAGTGCAGGAGAGGAAGACCCTTAGTGAGATAGATTGATTCAGTCACTGCAGTAATGGGAATAAGTGTGTTTGAGACAATATACTGGCATAGGATCACTATGAGTCACAAACGATTCAAGGGCACATAACAACAAAACAACAACAAACAATGTGGTGTAATGTTGTCTGACAGTAATACAACACTTGGGAAATCATCATTACCAGCAGTTCTGACTTAGTTAAATAGTGAGTGGTCAATATTGAGGGCTCATCAAAACTTTTAAACCTTGTCTTTGGTATTTTTCTTACTTTCTCTTCAAAATCTTATCTTTGTGTGTTGTGTTAAAAAAAATATTTTGAAAGAGACTAAGATTTTAATGTTGTTCTTACTAAGTGCCATCCAGTCAACCGTGACTCATAGTGAAACTATGTGCAACAGTTTGAATCCTGCTCTATCTTGAGCCAATTTCATTGTCTCCAACACATCTACTCCTAATTAAACCATTCACTGAGTCAATGCATCTAAACTAGGGTCTTCCTCTGTTATGCTGTCTGTCCACCCTCCCAAGCATAATGTTCTTCTCCAAGGACCAGTCCCTATTGGCAACATGCTCAAAGTATGTGAGATGGAGCTTCGAAATCCTTGCCTCCAAGGAGAAATCTGGTGGCACCCTTTGCAGGACAGACCTGTTTGTTCTCTTAGCAGTACATTGTATATTCAATACTCTTCTCCAGTACCACAACTCAAAGGCATTAGTTTCTCTTCTATCATCCTTATTCATTGTTCCACTCTCTGATGCATAGCAAATAATAGTGAAGACCATGGTTTGGATTCGGTGCACCTTAGTCTCTAGATTGACACCCAGGATCCTCAGTACCCTGGAGAGGTCTCTGATAGCAGATTTTCTTAATTCAATTCTTCTTTTGTTTTTCTGGTTGCTGGTACCAAGAGTGTTGACTGCTGAGCCAAGCAAGCTGAACCTGCTAACAATCTCAATCTCTTTCCCATCTATCACGATGCTGCCAGCTGGCCCAGTGGTATCTTTGTTTCCTTGATATTGAACTTCAATCCATATTGTAATATAGACACTAAAAGAAGAAGCAAATATATCTTGAAGGAAGTACAGTCAGGGACAAGGGTGGTGAAATTTAAGAACCAGCTGGTATTTGGAGGGAGACTTTATGCTGGGAACATAGAAGGTCAGTGAAAAGAGGAAGATCCTTGGTAACATAGATTGATACAATGCCTAGCACAATAGGCTTGAATACAGATTGTGAGATGTGGCAGGAAAGGGCAAGGTTCAAATCTGTTGCTCATAGGGTTGCTGAGTCATAGTTTATTTGACATCACATAACAACAACTGTTACATTACGTTCTCCTGCTTTTAGTTTATAAATTCCTACATGCCACTTGATCATAATAAAGCACAGCTTCTTCAGTTGTAAAATGGACACAGTATTTCCTGGTCCAATATGCTAATGTAAACATTTATGAATTAATGAAAAGATGACTTTCTACTTAAGAAATACTTTTTTCAGATAGACTTAAATAAATTTTCAAAGTATTATTATTATGGATGATCTCACAATTTATTGTATATCTTCATCATCAACCTGGTCTTGATAGCTACATTTTGTCTAAATTTTTAATCATCTACTAGAATCAGCAGAATGCCTCAGGGGGGAAAAGTCTATACTGAAAGCTATTTGATTTTGGGCTTATTCTAATACTATGAAAAAGACTTTTTTTTGGTATGTCTGCTATTGTTGTTATGTGCCATCAAGTTGCTTGAGACTCATAGCGACCCAATATATAAGAGCCCTAAACACCGTTTGATCCTGTGCCAACCTCACCATCTCTGACACACTCATTCCCACACTCCACTCACAGAATCGATCCATCTCATGGAGGGTCTTCCTCTCCTGCACCTTCCCCCCCCCTCCCAAACATGATGTCCCTCTCCAAGGACCAGTCCCTACTTACAACATGCCCAAAGTATGTCAGAGGAAGCTTTAGAATCTTTGACTCCAAGCAGCACTCCAGCTTTACCCTCTCCAGGACAAACCTGTTTGTTCTACTAGCAGTCTATGGTATATTCAACACGCCACAGCTCAAAGGCTCAATTCTCTTTCTAAAATCCCTAGTTACTGTCCAACTCTCCTATGCAAAGCACGTAATTGTGAAGACTATAGCCCGGATCAGGCACACCTTAGTCTCCAGCCTGATGTTGTTGCTCTTCAGTACTTCTTGAGAGGTCCCTCACGGCTGACTTTCCCAATGTGATTTGTCTCTTGATTTCCTGGCTGCTATTACCAAGAGTGTTGAGTGTGGAGCCAAGTAAACTGTAACTGTTAACTATCTCAATCTCTTCACCATCCATATTGATGCTGCCGGTTGTCCCAGTGGTGAGAATCTTTGTTTTCTTGATGTTGAGCTTCATTCCATATTGAAGTCTTCAGTCCTTGACCATCTACAGCAAGTGCTTCAGGTCCTCCTCAGTTTCAGCAAGCGGGGTTGTGTTGTCTGCATAACACAAGTTGTTGATGACTCTTCTACAAATCCTGAAACTATATTCCTCCTTGTACAGCCCAGTGTCTCGGATGATCTGTTCTGAATACAGATTGAAAAGGTATGGAGACAAAATACATCTCTGATGGACCCCCTTTTTTATTTTGAACCATGTAGTGTCTCCTTGCTCTATTCTGATGACTGTCTCCTGGTCCAAGTATAGGTTTCACATAAGAACAATCAAATGTTCTGGGATTCCTATTCTTCTCAGAGTCAGCCATTGCTTGTTGTGATCCATACAGTTTTGTCTGTCTAATGTAGGGGGGAAAAATTCTACACAAAGTTCCTTTTAAAATATCCCAAAAATCATATTCAAAGTTCAACTGTTTGGAGTTTTGAAGTTTTTATGCTGAAAAAAACTTCACAGATAATAAAAAGATCTAAGCTTAACTTTCTGGAGGGGTGCAGAACAAACTGTGAACTCATTTCCAATTTTTATAGGCACTTTTGTTTAGAACTTTCAGGTAATGTAGTCTACTTTTTAGAAATATTGGAAAAGATGCTTTAAGAATCAAAACTGACATAGAATTCCTCATAATTTATTTCCTTCTCAAATTAAAATTTTTGCTGTGTGTATAACTTTGAAAAACTATTTTATAAGGAAGAACTGTCATATTCTTTACATAATGCACAATTTTAATTGGTTAATTTAATGTATTAACTAAAAAAATTTTGGAGTTTTTATAGCATAAAACAAACAAGTTCAGGAATAATAAAGGAGTGTAGAAAATGACATATTTGTTTCCACCTACACTTTGCTCACTGCTGTAAAATCTAAATCTCAGAACTAAATAGTGCCATTACAAGCTGAGGATGAATTTTAATTTCATACTCTTCTTGTTTTTGTGCAAACTATTGTCATATCTATATGTAAGGGGGGAAATTATAAGCAGGGTGGTGAAGAGAAAGAACTGTTATTATTTTCACATCACAAACTATTGCTATTTTTATAATAAAATATGTTTGTAAAGGAAAATTGATCTTCTTAAGAAAGGAGCTGTTTACCGTAATATTTCACTTAAACTGCAAAGAACAGTGAATGATGGACAATTCACTGAGAACTGTTCCAGGGAATGGAAATGACTAGTTTACCTGTTGTGTGAGTGCCGGATTTGGTCTGTATTGATTTATTTTAGTTATATTCTGAACATTACTCAAAACCACAAAGATATTGGGTTTACCACCTACTGTTGAAGGATCATGTGATTCTGAATAATGGTGAAATATGTTAAGGCTAGTACATAAAAGAAGATTACAGATACATTTCTACCGGGGCAAAAACAAGGAAAAAAGCAAATCTATTCTCTATAAAGAAATGTTTATCCTGGTGGGTTTTTGTTGTTGTTGTCATACAAAAATAAAACATGGTTGACTTTCAAATGTTGATCAGACTATTCCAACAGGATGTTTACATGAAGAATGGTAGTATTATTAAGAAAGAACATAACATCTGTTTATGCTACGCTGAATTTTTCTAATGGAAATTATTCCTTCACCTTCTAAATTAATCAGTGGGGTTTATGGTGTTTATGACTGAAATGACACTTGATTTTAAAGGAAGATATAGCAAACATATTACAAACATTGTTAAAATGCTGAATGAGAATATTGCCATTAGATACTATTACATTTTATAGAATGCAGAAGATTTGAATAACTGATTTGTTGACAACGTGATTTCAAACCTCCTAATAGAAAGATACACAAGGTATTAATACCTGATACTGAATATGAGTATATTATATAATTGTATAATATGAATATGCTATAATTGCTTATTGAGTGCTTACTAAGTGTCTATTGCTTTGTTAAATTGAATGTATGAATCAAAATTAGAATAAGAAATAGGAGGGTAAAGTGGACAATAATAGGAAAATCATTATGTGGCAATTGTGCGTAGTGGCAGAAGTAAGCTTCGTCTTTCCTCTTATGAGTCCTCTTTTTTTGTTACAGCCCAGTAGGTCTGTAGTTCTTCTAAACTGCGCAATTTAGCATTTCTACTGTTTATATTGTATACCATGTTTTCAATTTGTGGCCTTGTCACCTCATAGTGTAGACTCCTCGATAATTCCATTTTATGTATCTTCTCTAACTCTAATACACTTAACACAGTCCTGAGCATAGAATGTGTGCAGTAAATATTTACTTTTTAAATTCAGTACAGCACAATTCCAACTCACTACCTATATAAACACAGAGAACAAAATAATTCTACATGCCTTTCAGTTTTCAGAAACTAATCTTCTAGCATAATTATTCTTAAAAGAGTTGCTTTAGTCATTGAGATGTTTTAGTCTGGAGGACAGAGATTATGGTTAATTTATACTGTTCTTAGAGGACACTAGAGTTCAGCACAAAGAATTTTTCCAGTTTTTCACAATCCATCCAGGATGCTGATTATCTCTCTTTCCCCTTCCCTCTCTCTCGTCCTCTCTCCATCTCTCTCTCTCTCCCCCCCTCCCTCTCTCTCTTTTCTCTTCCTCTTTTTCTGACATACACAAAAAACCAACAAAAATGTATACGTGGGCTCTATTAATATACAATTTTCTGATAATTTCTAAATAAGGGCACAACATTACCTTCTGATTAGAAGAAGCAGAGATATCTTAATGAAAAATGTGCGTAATACTTAAGACAATAAGTGTATATTTTATCAATTGTTCTTGGCAGAGTGGTTAAGCAAGGCCTACTTGTCCCCACTTGGAACTGTGATGTTATGATACGCGAATCTGTGTTACTGTACAAATACCTGTAGGGTCACCCATGGGGGACAGGTTACAGCGGAACTTCCAGACAAAGACAGATTAAGAAGCAGGACTGGCCATCGACGTCTGGAAGAACAAGCCTTCAAAAACCCTCTAAATAATGACTAAACAGTTTCATCTTAATTGATCTCTTACGGACTCTATGAAATTTAATTCTAACTTAAATTTATAAGAAAGCCAGTGACTGACTAGTCAATGGTTACAGTAACATGTATCTTCCCGGAAACATAACACTCATTAACAAAGGGGTATTTAGTTAAGACTACAAATTAGTTGCTTTGATTCTTGGCACAATATCTTTTATCAACCTCATCTTTTCCTCATTTTAGGCCTTTGAAGACTTTTCCTAGTTAATAGCTTTTCCATTGAAATACTCCTCTGTGCTTGAGTAAAACTGTGAAAGCTGAGCAATTAGAAAGAAAGAATGAAGAATTTTAGTGGAAGTGGAATTTTAAGTTGAAGTGCCAAAATTTCTTCCTCATAACCCAATCACTCTTAGAATCAAGATGACCTAACTATAATGCCCCTTAGAACGTGGACTGGTGAGACAACAGCTTGCTTTCTTTGGAATTTCTTCAAGAAAAATAGGACACTATGTTTGAAAAATTTTAACAAAAATGCTGTAGGTTAATGAACGAAATAAATTGACATAATAATTAAAATAATATACACAAACCTATCAATTGCCATAAAGATTGTATAAGAAAAGGTAATATTTCCTTCACATACCATATCCATGAGTCAGAGATGATTTGGCCACAAATAAAAATAACATTTTATACTGTACAGTTGAATTTATTTATTTAAACTTATTTGTATAAATTTATTTATTTAATATTCACTCTTTAGTAGCAAATGTTAAAACTGTACAAAGAAAATATAGGAAAAGAATGAGACAATATTTAACATGTATTTGTAAAGCTTCTTATTCTCAGTACTGGTGGGTTGGACACTAGAAGAACCAATATAAGTAGTATTGAACAAGAAATTTTACTATGGTTGACATAAGAAGAATAGATGCCATTGAATTGTGGTGATGGAGAAGATTAATGAATATCTCATAGACTGTAAGAGAGCTAACAAATATGCAGAAAGTGCAAGCAGGATCTTGCTTAGAGCAAGGATAATGAAGTTTTGCCTCGCATACTTAGATTAGGGTATATTGGTAAGGGGAACCAGTCCTTGGAAAAGGACATCATACTTAGGAAAGTGGAGGGTCAGCATAAGTGAGAAAGACACTCAACAAGACAGATTGACACAGGGACTGAAATAACAGGCTTAAGTATATTAGAGATTATGAGGTTAGCACAGGATAGAACAGGGTTCAGATCCTTTGTTCACAGGGTCACTATGAGCGAGTGAGTGACTGTTGACTTAACAACACTAAGTACAAAGAAGTTCACCACGTAACCACTTCCAATGAGAGGGGTGAGGCTGAAAATAGGCAAATGCTGTTAAGGTCGAACAGTATAATTTTCATCTGTAACTGGTTTCATCATACTCTTTTTACATTTTACATTTTGTTTCATATTTTATTAACTCAATAAATTTGTTTTCTTGACATATGTATTTTCTGTTCCAAACTCTCTAAGATACAAAAAGGGATGTTGATTTTACTGTGTAACTGAGAAATTTAAATTACGTTGACATTATTTTACATTGGATTGAATTATGTTTCCTACGACCAAGAGGCAGTTGTCAGAACAGAGCAAGGAAACACTGCATGGTTCAAAATTGGGAAGGACGTACACCAGGGATGTGTCCTGTCTCCACACCTTTTCAATCTGTATGCAGAACAGATCATCTGGGAGTCTGGGCTCTATGAGGAGAAATGTGGCATCAGGATTGGTGGAAGATCTACCAACAATCTGTGTTATGCAAATTGTGTCATCCCTGCTTGCTGAAACTGAAGCGCTTGCTGCTGAGGGTCAAGGACTGCAGCCTCTAATATGGATTGAGGCTCAGTGCCAAGAAGACAAAGATTCTCCTCACTGGACCAATTGGCAGCATCAGGATGGATGGTGAAGAGATTGAGATTGTTCACAGCTTTAGTCTGCTTGGCTCCACAATCAACATTCTTGGCACCAGCTGCCAGGAAATGAAAAGACGTATAGGGATGGGAAAGTCTGCTGTTAGGGACCTTTCCAAAGTACTGAAGAGCAATGGTGTCTCTCTGGAGACTAAGGTGTGTCTGGTACAGGCCATGGTCTTTGCAATCACTTGTTATGCATCAGAGAGTTGGACAATGACTAGGGAGGATAGAAGGAAAATTGATGCCTTTGAGCTGTGGTACTGGAGAAGAGTACTTAGGGTACTATGGACTGCTAAGAAAACAGATTTGTCCTGGAGAGGGTTAAACTGGGCTTCTCCTTGGAGGCAAGGATTCTGAGGCTTTGTCTGATATAATTTGGTCATGTTGTAAGGAGAGACCGGTCCTTGGAGAAGGACGTTATGCTTGGAAGGGTGGAGGGACGGCACAGGAGGAGAAGGCCCTCTAGGTGGGGAATTGATTCAGTGACTGGGGTAATCAGGATGGGTGTGTCAGAGACAGTGGTATTGGCACAGGACAGACCAGAGTTTAGGACTGTTTTACATAGGGTCACTATGAGTTGCAAGCAACTCGATGGCACATAACAACAACAACAACAACAACAACCACAAATACGTCTTGGAATCCTAATCCCCTATATTTATATTTGTAAGAGGGAGCTTTGGTGTATAGTGGTAAGTGCTAGAATGTTAAAGGAAAAAAAAATCGACATTCCAAAGTCCCTGTACTTCAGAATAATGTCCCAGTCTGATTCCGGGAAACCAGGTGAGGCAATTTTACTCTATCTGAAAGGGTCACTATGAGTTGGGATGGACTTGAAAGCAAGAGTTTGCTTTTTTGTTGCTATTGTTTTGCTGTATGTATGAAAGGCACTGTGCTGTTATGGATGTTTTCTTGTGTTATATTGATGAAGTAACCTCTGACTGTAGTTGTTGTCAGGTATCATCAAACTAGCAAAAACTCATAGTGACTCTATGAACAAACTCTTATCCTATTGTGCCATTCTAAAAATCTCTGCCTATTCACACCCATTGTTGTAGTAATTGTGTGAATTCATCTCATTGAGGATCTTCCTCTCTTTTGCCGACCCACTAATTCTCCAAGTATTGTGCCTCCTGACAACATACTCAAAGTATATGAGCTGAAGTTTTATCATCCTAGCCTCTAGAGAGTCCTCTGAACTTGTGACATAAATCCATGGGGTATTCCATTTTTCTCTTTGCCAAGACCACATTTCAAAAGCATTGACTCTTCTTCAATTTCCTTATTCTTTGTTCAACTTCAACATAAAAATGACATTAATAAACTGAGATGAATTGACCATTTTGAATTAGGCAATCATGTGATATACTACTGGGAATAAAGACTTGAAGAAGATTGGTGTCAAAGTCATTGTCAAAATGAACATTTCAAAATCCATCCTGAAATACTATCAGCACTACTCACTGATAGGTTGAAATCTATAACCACACAAAGAATACTTGTTAATACAACTGTTATGCACATATATACATCAACCACTAAAGACAAAGATGAATGATTTTGCCAACTTTTGCGGTTTGAAATTGATTGAATATGCAATAAAGATACATTATTGCTACTTTGGGATGGAAAAAGTTAGAAGCAAAGAAAAAGGACTGAAAACTAGGGCATTGGTGATAGAAGGGCAAAGATCATAGGATGAAATTTTGTATAGTTGATGGCGTATTTATTCATTATGATCAATAAGTGATGAATCCTGAAAAGAATTACATATGCGTTATAAAATGAGCAGAATTCGCATAGAACCACACAATGGGTAAAACAGATCGAGTAACAAAGATATTAAGAGCAGCAGCATAAATTTGTTATCAGGAAAAAGACTCACAGAAGGAACTGACGTGGATGAAATGATGATTTGGACTCATAATTGGGTGAAAAGAAAAGAATGTCTTTTTAAAGTCACCCAGCTATGGTATTTCTGTTTTTGCAAAACTAGCAAACAAAATTAAAAATGGACGCTAATATTTTAGAATACATTTTAGAGACCAAACCAAACTCATACCAAAGCCAATTCATTGCCCTAGAGTAACATCTGACTCAAAATGATCATCCTTCAGGTTTTGCAGACTGTAAATCTTAATATGAATAGACTGTATCTCTTTCTCTCACACATTTAGTGGATTAAAACTGATCAAGAACAGCAATTTTAATATGTATAGAAGCTCAACATCAAGGAGACAAAGATTCTCACCACGGGGCCTGTTGGGAGCACTACAATAGATGGAGAAAAGATTGAAGTTGTTAATAAACTTCAGCTTGTTTGGCCCAACAATCAACACTCTTGGAATTAGCAGCCAAGATGTCAAAAGACATGTTTCATTAGCAATGTCTGCCAGAGACATCTGCAAAACACTAAAGAACAATGATGCCACTCTAGGGACTAAGGTGCATCTGTTCCAGGTCATGGTATTGGTAATTACTTCCTATACATCAGAGAGCTGGACAATGACTAAGGATGACAGAAGTAGAATCAATACCTTTGAGTTGTGGTGCTAGAAAAGAGTATTGAACATACCATGTATCACCAAGAGAACAAACAGGTATGTCTTGGAGATGGTGAAACCAAGTTTCTCCTTCGAACAAGGATTTTGAAGGCTTGTCTCACATACTTTGGGCACATGGCAAGGAAGGACTACTCTTTGGAGAAGGACATAATGCTTGGAAATGAAGAGGGACAGAGCAGGAGAGGACACTAGATGAGAAGGATTGATACAGTAACTGGGGCAATGGGGGTAGGTGTGTCAGAGTCAGTGAGACTGGCTCAGAATAGGGCAGGGTTCAGAGCTATTGTGAACCCATCAGTAGGTTTTCAGAGATTGTTAATTGCATAAAAGGAGGTTGCCTATTCTTCTCTTATGGAGTACCTGGTGGATTTGAACCACAATCCTTTGAGATTGTAACACAGATTCTAACCACTTGGCTACCAGAGCACACTGAGATGAGATGGATGGAAACAGTAATTGGAGTAATGGGGGTAGGTGTGTCAGAGTCAGAGAGACTGGTTCAGGATAGGGCAGGCTTCAGAGCTGTTGTGTATAGGATCACTATGCAGGTAACTCAGTGGCACATAAGAAAAATAATACAATTAGTAGATCATCAGTCAAAATGCAAGGAATCTTGACTGTGGATATTTGTACTTATGAAGTCTTCCCAGAAGGACAAGACTTAATACAAAATAACACTAGAGAGATCTCAAAAAAGAAAAAAAGGATTCCAGAAATTTCCCAAACCACTGATGTTGGATTGTTAGGTACTATTAAGCAGACTCAATTCATAGAGACAAAATATTTATACAACAGAACTAAACTTCCAGATCCCATGCCAACTCCACAATCTCTGCTGTGCTTAAGCCCATTGTTATAGTCACTTTGCCAATAATCCATCTACTGTAGTCCATCTACTCCTCTGTTTTGCAGAATCCTTAATTTACCAAGCATGAAGGTAAGGACTTGCTTCTTGTGATAATATGTCTAAAATCTGTGAGACAAAGTTTCACCATCCAGACTTCTAAGGAGCAATCTAATTCAACTTCTTCCTAAATAGATTTGCTTGTGATTTTGGCAGTTCATAGTATGTTCAGAAAATTATACAGTGTATCCTTGCTCCGTTCTGACAACTGCCTCTTGGTCCAAGTATAGGTTTCACATTAGCACAATCAAATGTTCTGGCTTCCTATTCTTCTCAGAGTCAGCCACAGCTTGTTGTGATCCACACAGTCAAAAGCCTTTGCATAGTCAATGAAGCAGAGATAGACATTCTTCTGGTACTCTCTGCTTTCTGCCAAGTTCCATCTAACATTAGCTATAATATCCACAGTCCCAAGGCCTCTTCTAAATCCAGTTTGCACATCTGGTAGCTCTCTGTTGATGTGTTGCTCCAGTTGTTTTTGGATAATTTTCAGCAGAATTTTGTTTGCATGTGATATTACTGATACTGTTCGATAATTTCCACACTTTTCTTTGGAATGGGAACTCTTCCAATCAGTTTGCCAGCTGGCTATTCTCCAGATTTCTTGGCACAACTTAATGAGCACATCCAGAGCAGCATCTGTTTGTTGAAACATGTCAATTGGTATGCCGTCAACTCCTAGAGCCTTGTTTTTGCCAATTCTTTCAGAGCAACTTGAACTTCCTCCTTCATCACCACAAGCTCTTGTTCATGTGTTCTTCCATGAAATTCTTCTGTGTCAGCCAATTCCCTCTGGTACAGTGACTCTGTATACGTAAGAACAACAGCAACAACATAGTATATTCAGTGTTCTTTGCCAGCACTGTAATTGAAAGGCATCAGTTTTCCCTTGCTCTTATTTTTCATTGCCTGACTTTCACATATATAGGTTGTAGTTGTTGTTGTTGTTATGTGCCATCGAGTCACTGCAACTCATAGTGACTCTATGTACAAGAGCCCTAAATCCTGCTCTATCTCGTGTCAATCTTACTGTCTCTGACACAGCTATCATCATCATGTCATTTACTAAATCAATATAACTTATTGAGGGTCTTCCTCTCCTGTTCTGTCCCTCCACCCTCCCAAGCATGAAGTCTCTCTCCAAGGACTGATACTGTCTTACAAAAGGTCGAAAGTATGTCAGACAAAGCTTCAGAATCCTTGCCTCCAAGGAGCAGCATGGCTTCACCCTCTCCAAGACAAACTTGTTTATTCTCCTAGCAGTCTGTGGTATACTTAATACTCTTCTCCAGAACCACCGCTCAAAGGCATCTATTCTGCTTCTATTATCCCTAGTCATTGCTCAGCTCTCTGATGCATAGCAAGGAATTGCAAAGGCCATGGCCTATATCAAGTGCACATTAGTCTCCAGACTGACATTATTGCTCTTCAGTACTTTGGAGAGTTCTCTGACAGCAGAATTTCCCAATGCAATTTGTCTTTTAATTTACTGGCTACTGGGACCAAGAGTATTTATTGTGGATGCAAGCAAATGGAAGCTGTTGACAATTTCAGTCTCTTCACCATCTATCATGATGCTTTCAATCAGCCCAGTGGTGAAAGTCTTTGTTTTCTCGATGTTTAGCTTCAATCCATATTGAAAGCTGCATTCCTTGGCCTTCTGAAGCAAGTGCTTTGTGTTCTTCTCAGTTTCAGCAAGCAGGGTTGTGCCATCTGCATAATGCAGATTGTTGATGAGTCTACCTCCAATCCTGATGCCACATTTCTCCTCATAAAGCCCAGCTTCCCAGATAATCTGTTCCACATATAGACTGAAAAAATATGAAAATAGGATACATCCTTGGCTCACACCCTTCCCAGTTTTTTATTCTTGCTCTGTTCTGATTACTGCCTCCTGATCTTAGTATGGATTTTGCATAAGCACAATCAAGTGTTCTAGGATCCCATTCTTCTCAGAGTCAGCCACAGTTTGTTGTGATACACACAGTCAAATGACTTTGCATAGTCAATGAAACAGACATGCCTCTGATACTCTTTCAGCCAAGATCTGTCTGACAATAGCTATAATATGCCTAGTACCACACTATCCTTTAAATCCAGCCTGCACTTCTGACAGTTCTATATTGATGTGCTGTTCCAGTCATTCTTCAGCAGAATCTTACTTTCATGTGATATCAATGATACTCTTTGATAATCTCCACACTCTTTTGCATCACCTTTCTTTGGAATGGGAACAAACATAGATCTCCTCCAGTCAGTTGGCCAACTAGTTGTCCTCCAGATTTCGTGGCACAGGATGGTGAGCACACCCAGGAAATATGCATAGGTAGCAATGGAAAATTTCATGACATGGATCGGTCATTCCTTGGTCTTTGAACTGACATCCTTGATCTTTAGAACTTTAATAAGATCCTTGACAGCAGATTTATCTCATGCAATACATATTTTGATTTCTTTTTTTATTAATTTTAATAAATGTTTACTGAGACTTGGGGGTTTCATTCATTCATTGTTACACTTTTCTCTCTGTCCACCCTCCTGCTCCCCAACTCACTCTTCTCCTTGGAAAGTAAAAGAAAAACTCTTTCATTGTTATGCAATCCCTCCCTCCAAATCCATTCCACCATGAAGCTCTCATTCTGGACTCCTGTCATGACAATAATACCCAATCATATGCCCCTTTTAAATAGTTATCTCTCTCTCATCTGTTTCAATGCAATATACGTCATTCATCCCTTCCTTCTCTGTCTTCCCTCAACCCAGATGTCAGTCCCAATTTACAGCAGTGGCGCTATGCAATTATTTGTCCTTTTGTGACTGAGATATTTCACTCAGCATGATGTCCTCCAGGATCACACATTTTTTATAGTACTCCATGAGTTATTTGCTTTCCAATGCTGCATAATATTCCAGTGTGTGAATACACCAGAGTTCTGCTTTTATCATTATGTTGCTTATTATTTCACTTGTGTGGATTTTTTTTCTTTGTGTTGAGATATTCTTTACTGAAGGCTTCTTCCATAAGTACTTCAAGACTTCTTCACATTTACCTAATAGCATTTGTGCTATCTGCATAGCAGAAGTTGTTGATGTTTCTCCAATTGTTGTTGTTGTTGTGTTGTTTATTGCCTTTGAGTTAAGCATGACTCATAGCAGCCCTATGAACAAAAGGCCTGAAGCCCTTCTACAAGTATTGACGTTTATCAATGTTCATAGAATTTCTGGAAGCATGCTGTTTTGGAAATAGATATTAATGCCATATTACTCTTCATATAATTAATCTTGATATCATTATTAAATCAGACATTCATTTTATTTATAATTATGTTGTTATAGTTTTTATAATATAATAGACACATTTATGACATTTAAATTTCATTTACAAGCGACTACTGTTGACTCATATTAGGCAAGTGTCTGAGAAAATGGATTCATTTAAACTATTTTAAAATTAGTATTTTTGCTCTGTTCAGCATTGCACATTAATCTTATTAGTAATTTTAACCTATAAAGTAAAAGAGAAAACATATCTTAGTGCTATAGGATATAGACACAATCCGTAAATATTCCTTATAAACCTATAATTACTTATGGTCATTGTCTGGTGAATCCAGAATTAGTAACTATTTTTAAGGCAAAATTTGCAGATCATTTAAAAAATAAACAAGTTCTTCTCAGCCAGTTTCCTCAGGATTACAATTATTTTATTCCACAAATTTATTTTGAATGTCTTACTTTAAGCAAACAAATAAAATTCTAGTACAGAAAGAAGAAGAAAAAATGTCACAGCAGCAGCCCAATTACGCTAAACTTGAAATGTTCTTTACTTTGTAATGTGTTTAGAGATTTCAGAGAATTTCTCTGTTTTCACATCTGTGTATTAAAGATTCCCCCCACCCCGAAAGTCGAAAGATAATGATAGCATTGCTTTGGAATCATTAAACAATAAGTATCTTCTAAGAACCAGGGTTGTTACTGTTGAGCAGTCAAGTCAAAACCAGTGTATAACTTATACTCTAGCAAGTTTTCTGAGACAGTAAACAGAAAGGGAGTCTTTTGCCCATCTTTCTCCCACTGACCAGCTGGTGGATTTGAACTTTATGCATTCAGGTGTGCAGTGCAGCTTCTTATCGCTAGGCCACCAGAGCTACCTAACTGTCCAAAGTAGACACTAACTTCAAAGTGGACACTTTGAAGTTGATAATTTAAAATGCAGGCAAATTCTTTCAATCTTGATTTGCTCAAGTAGAGTAAACATTGGTCACAAATTTAAAAGCGGTCTGCATAGTATTTTAGGGGAAAGCCGGAGCATGGAGGGTAATAATTCTCTGGTTATTGTTGGGTATTATCTTTTGCTGTTCTTGTTATGTACCGCTGAGTCTCCCTGACTCATGATGCCCTATGTATAATACCTCTGAACCCTGCCCCATTCTGAACCAGCCTCACTGACTCCAACACACCTAATCCCATTGCCCTGGTTTCCGTATCAATCCATTTTACTTACAAAATACAATTTAAATGAACATTTAAAATAACTGGAGATGTTGTTATTAGGTGCACTCATTTTTCAGTGCACTAGAGGTCTTCCTCTCCTGCACTGTCCCTTTACCCTTACAAGCACAATGTCCTTCTCTAAGGACTGGTCCCTCCTGACCCCTTGTCCAAAGTATATGACATGGAGCTTCAAAATATTTGCCTTCAAATAGACAATTGTTTTATCCTCTCTGAGACAGACCTATTTATTCTCCTGGAGGTCAATGATATGTTCAATACTCTTCTCCAGCATGTAACTCAAAGGCATCAATTCTTCTCTCTTTTGTATGACAGTATTTACAGCAAAACACTTCTTAATTCAACAGTTTCTGCAGGTTATGTTCAGTGACCTTAGGTCCATTTTTCACGTGTCATCCTCCTCATTATTTTCATCTAGCTGTCTTACTCTAATTATCTTTGTCCAAACTTCGCATCTATACTTCAGAGTAATTTTTGTCCATGCGGATTCATACAATTTTTGTAGAGACTGCAGTAAAAAAGAGTAGCATTCTTTTTTTTTTTTTAAGTTAGTCTGCTATTTAATTAAAAGGGGATTTCAGAAGACAATTTTGGTTCAAAGTTGAAGGTATATCTTAGGGCAACAGTCTCAATGATTTCTCCAGTCCCAAAGAATTTAATAAACCTTGATTCCCTGAAGTTCATTTTCCCCCCTTTATATCTGGATTCATCTATTATGACTCTTAGTATTTTACTGGTTATGGATGAAGTCACATAAGAAGTAGATTAAAACAAGACAACAGTCAGTAAAGAAGTAAAAACCACTGGGTTAGGCCATCTGGGAGATCTATATTAGAGTGTTTACAGGCTTGGTTCACTATTTAAAAGACATTTTTCCTATTGCTTTCCTATTGTAAACATTTTAATTGATACAAAGGCCTATCTATATTGGAAAGTCCTGCCTATTTCCCCCTGAAACAATAGTTGATACTCAAAAACAACATAGACAAATGACAGCTTGTTGTAACAGTTACTAGTTGCTACCAAGTGGATTCTGACTAAAACAGACTCAGTATATAAAACAAAAAAAAATCAACTTGAGGTACTTACAAAATACAACTTAAATGAACATTTAAAATAACTGGAGATGTTGTTATCAGGAGCACAAGTTTAATGACACTGTGTCACTATGTCAGAACAACAAAATCCTGTTCTGTCCAGCACCAGCCTCACAATCTCCACAACATTTAAGTCCATTTCTCCAGTTACTCTGTCAATCCATCGCCTTAGTTTTCCTCCTCTCTTTCCCTGACCCTCTCCTATTCCAAATATAATGTCCTTCTCCAGGTCCTTACTTCTGCTAATAATATGCCCAAACTGTGTGAGATGAAATATCACTACCCTTGCCTTTTAAGGAGTATTCTAGCTGCACTTCTCACAAAAAAGATTTGCTTGTTTGTTTTTTTTAAGTTTATGGAGGGTGTGTGTGTGTGAGGGGGGAGTGTGTATGTCTGTAAGCATGTTCACATAACAGTTTGGGGACTGTTTTAAGATTGTTATCAGTTCTTAGCACTGTGATGGGGACTTGGGATTCTGCGGTTCTGTATGCTCCAAATTATACTAACACTGTGATCTGTATAGCGCACAAGGAGAAGTAAGAACATGGTGGACATCAGACTTCACACATTTTCAGATAGGAAGATAAACAATAATCACTAATTATGAGATGCTTATCAAGTCCTGAACTATATTTAAAAAGACCCAACTATCATATCTACATAGATTAAATTCTAATTAATCTTGATATTACAGATATATCACAACTTCACTTACAAAGAATAAAACAACACACACATAGACACAATTTCATCCCACAGTTTTCTAATACATTCTGGGAAGGACAGAGTGCCGGAGGGTAAACTTTATGAGTGAATTTTCTTTCCTCATTTAATTCAATTTTGCTTAAATAAATTGACTGACTATGCAAAAATGGAAAAAATCATTGACATAGAAATTGGCAAAATAAACAATCTCAAGATACTTATGTAGATTCATATGAAGAAGCACTGTGCATAATTTAGTTACTCAAATAACTAAGTCTATTTTTTGTGAATAAGTTTAAATGGGCCCTCATCCAAATGCTTTCATTGTCCTAATTAGTTGTCAACACATTCTAGACTTTCTTTATTTGTATTTTTTCTTTCTTGAGGACAAACAGTACTCTCAGTGTTGGTATAAATTTTTAAAAAATGGAAAAATTTTATATAGATGCAAGTTTTGTGTTATATTCCAATTGTATATTGTAAATATTTCTACCCTACCTATGAACTGCAGGACATACAATGAATCCGTTATCATTGCACTGTACTATATTTTGGGAAATGAAAGAAAAGAATACTTTTCTTTTTGCTAACTTTGTCCAAATAATGTTGTCATTGTTGTTAAATTCTGAGTTGAGTATGACCCATAGCAAGCCCATAAGCAAAAGATTTGTACCCTGTTCTATTACTACCGTCATTCCTCTAATGTTCACAGAGTTTCTAAAGGCCTGTAGTTTAAGAAGTGGATGCCAATCATGCTTCCAAAACTGTCTTAATATGGGAGCTCTACCGAACTCTGTCCACCATGGGTGACCCTTACAGCATTTGGCACACCCACTGGCATAGTGTTCAGTATCACAGCAACCTCAAGTTATCTTAGTACAGAAAACTGACAGACCAGTGTAGTATCACTTAGATTAATGTTCTTCCCAATTACAAGTAGCATCAGGTCTGAAGGCCTCAGACCCAAAGGCCCAAATAATTTTTAAATAAAAGGCCAGCCCACCAGGTCCAGGCAACCAATGAGCTTACACATGATTGGGAATGAAATAAAAAATGACCAAAGAGTTTACACCCAACTTTCAACTAAATCAAGAGAACCTACCCTCCAAAATACAACTCCTTTATACATAAGCCTCCAAACTTTATGGGCTACATCCTTGTATTCATTGTAGTAATTTTCACCTATGCTACACTACATATGCTACAATACATTCTTTTAATAGAAATTTGGGGATTTATGAAACAACAGGAATACATTTTGACCTAAGTTAATATTAAGAACCAAAAACCTGTAGGGGACACTTGAGGCAATTCACAGTAGAGGAATTATGGATCTTTTCTTTACTCTTCTTGTACTTTTGTCTGTTTTCAAATTTTCTCCAATACCAAGGCACCACTGAAAATCAAATACTATTTGTGCTGTCTGCACATCTCTATCTCTGTGTAATTGTTCAACCCAGCAAGTAAAAGAGACTGTTCAATGGCAACATGTCATTGTCTAGAACTCAGAAAGCGTCTTCACAGGCAAGAAGCTCCTCCACACAGTCAAGGACAACCCAGCAGTCCCTCAGGAATGTGACTCAGGAAAGTGACTCAGATGAGTCATAGCTCCCTTGTTATAGGGTTTCTGTGTGAGGAGAATAAAAAAAAATCTCTGAAATTTTTAAATGATACACTCGAGAATAATCAAACTGTGGAATTTTGTTTTGTCAAAGAAATAACCTTGCATGTGGACTTCCGAGCTATAAAACAACCCAGTGGTAGATGGAATTTGGTCCAGGACTTAAGAACAATAAATGACATAGCTGAGCCTCTACTCTGAAACCTGCCCTGTACTGAGCCAGTCACACTGACTCCGATAAACCTTCCTCCATTGCCCAACTTACTGTATCAATCCATCTCATCCTAATGTCTTTCTCTCTCGCACTGTACCTCCACCTTTCCAAGCATGATGTCCTTCTCGAAGGATTAGTTCCTCCTGGCCACATGCCCAAAGTATGTAAGACGGAGTCTCAAAATCCTAGCCTTGAAGGAGAAACTTGGTTTCACCCTCTCCAAGACAGACCTATTTGTTTTCTCGGTGGTCAGTGGTATGTTCAAGACTCTTCTCCAGTGCCACAACTCAAAGGTATCAATTCTTCTATCATCCTTAGTCATTTACAAGCTCTCTGATGCATAGCAAGTAGTTGTGAAGATGACCATGGCCTGGATTAGGTGCACCTTCATCTCTAGACTGATATTGTTGCTTTTTAGTTCTCTGAAAAGATCCCTGGCAACAGTTTTTGCCTAATGCTATTTGCCTTTTGGTTTCCTGAATGCTAGTGTCGAAACTGTTCATTGAGAAGCTGAGCAAGATGTAACTGTTAACAATCTCAATTTCTTCTCCATCATGGTGCTGCCAATTGGCCCAGTGGTGAGTATCTGTCTTCTTGATGATGAGCTTCAATCCATATTGAAGACTACAGTCCTTGATCTTCTGCAGCATGCACTTCAGGTCCTCCTGCTTTTCAGCAAGCAAGGTTGTGCAATTTGCATAATGTAGTCCCTCCTCCAATCCTGATGCCACATTCCTCCTCATAAAGCCCAGCCTCCTGAATGATCTGTTCTCAATATAGATTGAAAAGGTATGGAGACAGGACACATCCCTGACATGATTTTGAACTGGGAGAGAGAGTGATAGCATTCTGCTTTTAGAGAATGTTCTGATGTCGAGTCTTGTCATGACTTTTCATCAAGTCTCATAAACAAAACCCATGATAATGTGCAGGGGTCCTGAATATAAAACTTCGTGGGGATCTGGATTATGTTTAGACAGCATTCCCAGAAAGCACTGACATGGATAACTTGGGACAGGCCCATTTAGCTTCATATGGACAGGAATTGTCTCAGTTTACTAGGGATAAAAGAATGCTTCTGACTTTATTCCAGATATCAGAATGATATTAAAGACAGATGAAGATTTCCTCTGAATCCTCCTAGACATCCAGCCACCACCTTAATGCAGACATTGTCACAGGGAACAGCCATTGTAACACGGAATTGTGGCAAGGTAAGAAAGTCTGAGGGGCATCCTGTTTCTTTCAGTATATGGGAAATCAATGGCCAGTTTGAGCAAGGTACAGCATGGATATATCTTTACACATGGTGCACATTGTTTGGGTCTTTGGGTAATAAATAAATAAGTGAATGAATGAATAAATGCTTAGAGAATTGAATTTCTTAGATCCATATTTATTCCCATTCCAAAAAAATGTGATCTGACAGAGTGTAGAAATTATCAGGCAATATCACTAATACGGCACTCAAGCAAAACCCCGCTAAAGATCAGCCAAACAAAATCAGAACAGTACATTGACAAGAACTGCCAAAAATAAAGGTGGTTTTAGAAGAGGCTGTGGCACTGGGGATATCGTTGCAAATGTCAAATAATTTTGGTTGAAGCAGAGAGTACCAGAGGAATGTCTGTCTGTGTTTCTTGACTATGCAGAGGCATTTGACTGTGTGCTTCACAGCAAATTGTGACTAATCTTGAGAAGAACGGGAATTGCAGAACTGGATTGTTCTTTTGTGAAACCTATAGTTGGACCCGGAAGTCGTCATCAAAACAGAGCAAGGAAATATGGGATCATTCAAAATCAGGAGCCACGGCATATGGTTGTGTCCTATCTCCATACCTTTCTAATATATATACAGAACAGATCATTTGGAAGGCATCAGTGTTTGAGAAAGCCTCATCAACAACATGTGTTATGTAGATGACACAATATTTCTTGCTGAAACTAAGAAGGATATGAAACGTTTGTTCTAGAAGGTCAAGGACCACTATGCTCAATATGGGTTGAACTTAACATCAAGAAAAGTAACACCCCCGGCACCACCAGCAATTAGAAAAACAAAAGATTAATTACATTAAAAAAAATATGCTGTCAGGGACCTCTCCAGAGTGCCAAAGAGCAACAATATCAATCTAGAGACTAAGGTGCACTTCATGCAGGTCATGATCTTCTCAATTACTTGCTAAGCATCAGAAAGCTGGACAATGCAAAAGGATGACAGAAGAATCAATGCCTTTGAGTTGTGGTGCTGGACAAAAGTATTGGACAAAGTATGGACTCCCAAGAAAATAAACAGTTCTGTTGTGAAGGTGGTGAAGCCAACTTGTTCCTTGGAGGCAAGGATTTTGACGCTCCATCTCATATATATTTGAGCATGTTACCAGGAGTGGCTAATCCTTGGAGAAAGACAATGGAAGGGAGGAAGACCCTGGGTGAGATGGATTGACACAGTTTCTTGGGTATTGGGGAGAGGCGTGTCAGAGACAATGAGATTGGCTCAGAATAGGGGAGGGTTCAAAGTTATTGTACGTAAGTTTGGTATAAATTGCAGGTGACTTGATGGCACATAATAACAATATGAGAAGTTATAAAAAAATGATAAGATATTTACACTAAATGTTATTTTTTAAAAAAAAATACTACATTCCCCTTAACCTGCATCACAGAAGAGACTAAAAGAGACAAATATCCCTAAAATACAATACTCAAAAAATCCCCTTCTTTTCCATAGAGTTAGAACCACCTTTTGTTTGAAATTATATTGTGTTTCTGAGGTTGCATATCACACAGGTGGAGAGTCCACATCTTCTCCCTGAGGGACAGGTGGAATTAACTACCAGGAGACATGGCCAATTTGGATTAGTAGTGCAATAACCCATGGGTTAGTCTACCAGAGCTACCTAAAAACCCCTAAGAAGACAACCTTCTCAATAATTACAACAAATATTAATGCAGTAGATGCACTAGTCAAGAAGAAAAGAGTAGCAGATTGTATAATGAAACAAGATTACCAGCACGCTGTCTTCAAGAGGCCACTTAAGGTAAGAGGATAAAGATAGTACAAAAAAATCAAATGGTAGAACAGAATACATTAATCTAATGGCTGTCCAAAAAAAAAAGTGTAGGAATAGCAATATGAACGAGAGTTAAAAGAGACTTTGAGGAAAAAAATAAAACAAAGATAAAAGAAAAGCAGGGACATTATGTAAGTGTTAAAATGTCACTAGAACAAAAAATATAACTATAAATAATACCTACACATCCAATGACAGAGCTACAGATATGCAAACTAAACTCTTAATAGTTTTAAAGAAAGCAATATAAAAATCACCGTAATAATAGGAGACCTCTATAAACCACGGTTGATGAAAGAAAAATTAGAAAGAAGAACTATACAACTGAGCAACTTGATCTCGTAGTTGTTTATTAAACACTTCATCCAACAAAAGCTCAATAGATATTATTTTTCAGTGAATGTGTAAGATTCTCCAGGATAGAGCAAATATTGGATCCCAAAGCAAGCCTCAATAAACTGTGCGGGGTGGGGGGGGGGGAAGAAGGGGAGAAGTAAAAGAAATCATTCAAAATATTTTCTCAGATCATAGAGCTATAAAATTAGAAATCAGCAACACAATTACCAAAGAGAAAAAGCCATGTTCTAGGAAAACAAATAAACCCCTGCTTGAACTCTGCCATGTAATGTTGTCAGGTGCCATCAGGTGGACAACCACTCATAGAGACCATATGAACAGTAGATCTGAACCTTGGCCTATCCTGTTGTTATTATGTTCCATTGAGTCTCCTGAGACTAATAGTGACCCTATGTATACTAGCTCTGAACCCCGCCCTTTTCTGAGCCAATGTCACTGTCTCTGACATACCTATCCCCATTACCAGTTACAGTGTCAATCTATCTCATTCACCTGCACCGTCCCTTCACCTTTACAAGCATGATGTCCTTCTACAAGGACTGGCTCCTCATGGCTACATGCCAAAAGTATATCAGATGGAGCTTCAAAATTCTTACTCTCAAGGAGCAACTTGGTTTCACCCTTTCCAGATTACACCTGTTTATTCTCTTGGCACCCTATGGTATGTTCAAAACTCCTGTCCAGTACCACATCTCAATGGGATCAATTCTTCTTGTATCTTTTGTACAAGCTCTCTAATGTACAGTAAGGAATTGTGAAGACCATGGCTAGATCAGGCCCACCTTAGTCTTGAGATTAACACTGTCACTCTCCAGCACTCTGGAGAGGTCCTTCTCAGTAGATTTTCCTAATGCGACTTATCTTTTGATTTCCTGACTCATGGTGCCAAGAGTGCTCATCCTCTATTACTGGTTAATAGAAGAATTATTTTTAAAAAATGTTAAATTTACTGAAACAAATGAGAATAAAAACACAACACAGTATAATCTTTGAGACACAACAAAGCATTACTCCAAGGTCAATTTATAGTAATACAGAAGCAAGAAGAATCAAAACCAACCTTAGCTCAGTATTTCCAACAATTAGAGAAAACAAGCAAGTAAATCTCTCAGTCTCTAGAATAAAGGAAACAATAAAGATTGTTGTTATCGTTGTTATGTGCCATTGAGTCAACTAAGGCTCATAGGAACCCTTTGAACAATAGCCCTGAACCTTGCCTTATACTGAGCCAATCTCACCATCTCTGAAACACCTGCCTCCATTACCACAGTAACTGTGCCAACTCATTTAACCCAGGGTCTTGTTCTCCTATCCTGACCCTTCACCCTTCCAAGCATGATGTCATTCTCTACTGGTCCCTCCTGTGAACACGGCCAGTGTATGTGAGTGAGATAGAGCTTTAAAATGCTTGCCTCCAAGAAGCAGCCTGGTTTTACTTTCTCCAGGACAGACCTTTTTGTTTTTTTGACAGCCCATTGTTTGTTCAACACTCTTCTCCAGCACCATGACTCAAAGGCATCAATTGTTCTTCTGTCATCCTTAGTCACTACCCAGCCTGGATCAGCCACACCTTAGTCTCCAGATTAACATCATTGTTCTTTAGTACTATGGAATGGTGCCTGACAGAAGACTCTTCTAAAACAACTCATCTTTTAATTTCCTGACTGATAGTACCAAGAGTGTTGATTGTAAGTCTGAGCTAGAAATAAATAAAACAGAAAACAAACAAAGCCCAAAAGAACTAAAAACAAAATATCAATAAAATCAGGTATCTGTTCATCGAAAGGAGTAATAAATTATATAAAATGCTTGCAAATCTAACAAAAGAATATATAGTAAAAACCCAAATAAAATAACACAAATAAGAAGAAAATGTGTGATTTAGTGACATAACCAACTGAAATTAAAAGAATGATAACAGACTACCACAAATATAACCTGCTTTTTAGGAGGCAAGCTAGAAAGAGTTCTGTTGGCCTACAGGATGGAAAGTGATGCTACCAAGCCAAAGGTGGGTGACTTTAGTCTGTGGCACTCAGGCCTGTTTTTAATTGCTTTTGGTCAAACATTCTTCTATGTGGTATAGCACTGATCTGTCCATTACTGTACAGAGGTAACTCATGGTTGCTGTGACACTGATGTGTCAAATGCGATAATGGTTACCCACGGTGGACAGTGGTGGAGTTCCCCAATTAAAACAAGCTTGGAAGCAGGAATGGCATCCACTTCTGGAATACCTTGCCTCTGGAAACTGTGGATTTAGAGAAATGATGAAAGTTATACAAGTGTTAAAGTCTTTTGTTTATAGGGTCATTATAACATCTACAACTCAACAGCACTTAACAACAACAACCTGCTTTATGCAGATGATGTAATATCTTACTTGCTAAAAGTGAAGAGGATTTGATACAATTTGCTGCAGAAGAACAGGGAAGATAGCCTTCAATATAGATTGCATCTCAACACCAAGAAAACAAAAGTTTTTATCAGTGGACCAATAGGCAACATCATGATTGTTATTGTTATGTGTCGTGGAGTCATTTGCAACTCATAGCGACCCTATGCACAATAGCCCTAAACCCTGCTCTATCCTGCGCCAGCCGCACTGCCTCTGACACACCCATCCCGATTACTCCAGTCACCGAATCAATCCATCTCATAGAGGGTCTTCCCCTCCTGTGCTGTCCCTCCACCCTCCCAAGCATGATGTCCCTCTCCAAGGACCTGTCCCTCCTGGCAACATGTCCAAAGTATGTCAGACGAAGCCCCAGAATCCTTGCCTCCAAGGAGTAGCTTGGTTTAATCCTCTCCAAGATGAATCTGTTTGTTTTCCTCGCAGTCCATAGTACATTCAGTACTCTTCTCCAGCACCACAGCTCAAAGGCATCAACTCTCGTTCTGTCCTCCCTAGTCATTGTCCAACTCTTTGATGCATAACAAGCGATTGCAAAGACCACGGCCTGTATCAGGTGCACCTTAGTCTCCAGAGAGACACTGTTGCTCCTGAGTACTTTAGAGAGGTCCCTAACAGCAGACTTTTCCATCACGATACGCTTTTTTATTTCCTGACTCCTGGTGCCAAGAGTGTTGATAGATGGAGAAAAGTTTGACATTGTCATCTTAGTTGGATCCATTCTCAACACCCTTGGTACCAACAGGAGAATTGATGCCTTTGAGCTGTGGTGCTGGAAAAGAGTGTTGAATATACCGTAGATGGCTAGGAGAACAGCAGGTTCATTCTAGATATGGTGAAACAAGGTTGCTTCTTGGAGACAATGATTCTGAGTCTTCATCTGACATATTATGGACATGTTGCAAAGAGTCCTTGAAGAGGGATGTCATTCTTGGAAGGGTGGAAGGAAAGAGAAAGAGAGGAAGATCCTTGATGAGATGGATTGGTTCAGTGACTGAGATAATGGGGGTAGACGGGTCAGAAACAGTAAAGTTGGCTTAGGATAAAGCAGGGCTCAGAGCTGTTGTTGTTAGGGTCGCTATGAGTCTCTATGACTCGACAGCACATAGCAACAACAACAATTTACATTGATAATTATTTTCTTTTTAGTCATATTTCTTTTAATCTTAAGTTCTGATTAATCAGGAGTCAAAATATAGCTGCTTATTGTATATGTTTACTAGATGTATCTGAATAATCTCATTAACAGAAATATGTTGTTCTGAATTAACTTGTGTCCCCAAATCATACACTGAATTTCTGTGCAGTAGCATCTGTGAATGTGACCCTGATATTTATAGTTTTAATTTGCATCACTACTCCATTCCTACAAACTACAAACTAGTATATTTTAAACTTTTCTTGAAAGGTATGTCAATTCATTGCACTGCACACATACACTTATTTTCAAGAATGACGTGCAAAGCTGGTTTCACTTATACTACGTGACTGAGATGTCTGACTTGGTGTTGGAATTCTATCCATTTCCCTTTCTATCCCAGAGAAACGTCTTTTGTGCCATAACTTTCCTCCCACATATCCTCGCACATCTTTAGGACAGGTTTCAGAGCTAATGCACATAGGGTCGCTATGAGTCACAGGCAACTCAATGACACACAACAAAAGCACTTTGAAAGCATATTTAATTCTTTTCCAATAATGTTTATATCTGTGCTGCTGTGTCCGACACATTACAATGAAATCCCATAAATCAGTAATTCTTAAATGTTTAAGTATGCAAAGAAACAGAATTTATTTATTTTATTCACCAGTTTTGTAAAAAAAAAGTTTCCTTCTTCAAATGAACTTTAATTCTTACCTTCAAGAATAGTCCTGATGTTTTAAGGGTGTTACCATTGTGTCAGTTGCTACACATATGATCCTCCATTGGGTTTGTGAGGCTATAAGTCACAATTGGGGGGGGGGGCTACTTGGCTTTCTCCCACTGAGCTGCTAGTGAATATGAATTATTAGAGACACAGGGAATTATGTAATAGAACATCAGATGTCTAGTTTTGAGTTTAACTAAAGTTTTTGATATTTCCTGACATTTCACAATATGTATGGACATATGACACCACATACCCTCTGGCCAGGAAAAATATTTTTTAAGGAGATGCTGTCAACTGATCCAACTCAATTTACTGCTGTCAAATGAACTCTGACTCCCACAATGCCTCCTCTGAGTTTCTGGGACTGTAAATCTTTGCTTGAGGACGCTGTCCATCATTCTCTTATGCAACTCCTGGTGGATTCGAACCACTAGAACCAGGTGATTTTGTTGTTGTTGTTGTTAACCGCATGATACACTAAATACTATTCACAATGTTGTTAGTGCTATTGAACCAAGTACGACTCGTAGCATCCCTATGAACAATAGCTCTGAACCTTGTCCTATTCTTTCCCATCTTCATCATATCTGACAGCCTAGAGCCCGTTGCTGCATTCATTGTGTCTATCCATCCAGGTGAGGGTCTTCTTCTCTTTCACTGACCCTCCACCTTTCTTACCATGATATTTATATCCTAGGAATAGCCTTTCCTAGTAATATACTCAAAGTATGTGTGATGAAGCTTTCTCACTTTTGCCTCCAAGAAGAACTCTGGCTGCCCCTTCTACAAGGCATATCTTGTTCTCTTGGCCTCCATGAGATATTCATTACTCTTCTCAACAGCACAGCACAAGGGCATCAATTCTTTTCCTGTCATCCATATTCATTGTCCAGGTCTCAGATGCATAGCAAATGATTGAAAGGTAATAAAATGCTACAATAATTAGTATGAATTAATTAACCAGTATTGAAAACACAAAATATCTTTTTTTTTCTGGTTCAAGTCTATTATTTTTGCACATGATTTGACAAGATTTGAGTCACTGAAAGAAGTTGCAGGTTTAAGAAGTAAAAATAGATGATAGATAGATAGATGATAGATAAATGCCACAAAATGACAACCTATAATAAGACAGTGAGATGAAGATCTTTTCTGATTGGGTCATACACAAAAGGAACTTAGAGTGTTGCAATTGAAAGCTACTGCTATTATTTAAAAAGATTTATCGTAAAGAAAAACAAACTGTAGAAAGCAAGCAGGATGCAGTAAATTGAGATGTACCTATCCCTTCCACTCAGACAAGTACTTCACTTAGAATAAAAAAGCAAAAGTTCAGTTATTTTAAAGTGTCCTTGTCTGTTGGTTTCAGGACAGTAAAAAGGATTTTAAGCACCTATTGAAGAAGATAGATCAAAGATTAGAGCCTTCAATATGGATGACACCTTAACATAAAGAAAATAAAATTAAACTTCTTGAATAACTTATATCCATTTCTTTGTCATTAGGCAGGCATGTTGTAGACCAGGTGTCTCCACAGTCATGTCGGGTACTGTTGAGTACAGTGTAGCTGTGGTCTCTTGCTCTCACTCTCTCTTCCTCCCTCCCTTCTCTCTTGAGCTCATGTTTTTACACTTACTCTCTCTCAAAAGCCTTTGCATCTAAATCTTCAAGAGTTTCCTTTCCTAGTTCTGGAACCAGCTACTCACTGGCTAACCTCTCAACCAGCAGCTTTCAGAGGACTGAGGGCAAGTATCATGATTAAGATGGAATTACGATAATTCTCAAGACAGAATGATTCACAGGTAACCTCAGAATGGTGTAAACCCAAGTGTCTGTTTCATTAGCTATGTATGTGTGTTGTTATACCAGATGTCTTCAGTCAAGTTTGACTCATAATGATTCTAGGAACAACAGATGTGAACCTTGACCTATAGTACTGCCATGTTCAAGTTTATTGTTGAATCACTGTGACTATCCATCTTGTTTAGGGTTTCCCTTTCTTTCTCAGAATCTGCATTTTTCAAGCATGTTGTCTTTTTAAGGGACTGGTGTTTCCTAACAACATACCCCAAATGTGTAATGCAGTTTTACCCTTTTTTACCTCTAAGGAGTTCTCTGGTTGCATTTCTTCCAAGACAGATTTATTTATTCTTTTTCAATACTCTTCTCTAACATCACAACTCAAAGGCATTTGTCTTTCTGTTAATTTATTCATAGTCCAACTTTCAGATGCAAAGGAAACAATTGAAAATGTTTGCATTAGGCACATCTTAGTCTTTGAATTGATATCCTTGCTCTTCAGCACTTTGAAGAGATGCTTAATAGCAAATCTTCCCAATGAAATATGTGTTTTTATTTCTTGACTAGTGAGACTGTACAGAGGTAATTTGTGGTTGCTGTGATGCTGAACGCTGTGACACTGATATGTCAAATACAATAGTGATTACCCATGGTGGACAGTATTTGGTGGAGCTCCCCAATTAAAACAAGCATGGAAGCAGAAGTGGCATTCACTTCTGAAATAGGTTTTTCCCAGAAAGCCTGGGAACTTGGAGAAACAATGAAAGTTATACAAGTGTTCAGGTCTTTCGTTCATAGGGTTGCTATGAGTTGCCAACAACTCAATAGCACATAACAACAACAACAACAATAACAACATGATACTGTGAGTATTGACTGTTTATCCAAGTGAAATCAAGTGTCTAACAAATTCACTCCTTTATCTATCTATCTCCTAATGTTTAAATGTAACTCATATTAAAGGCTATAGTGCTCCAAGTCATCATCACCTTTTGCAAGAAATATGGTGTAATCTATGGGTCATTATGTATGCAGAGCAGATTATCCAGGAGGCAGGGCTCTATGAGGAGAATTTTGGCATCAGGATTGGTGGAAGATCTATTAACAATCTACGTTATGCAGATGACACAACCCTGCTTGCTGAAACTGAGGAGGACCTCATGCACTTGCTGCGTAGGGTCAGCGACTGCAGCCTTCAGTATGGACTGAAACTCAGTGTCAAGAAGACAAAGATTCTCACCACTGGACCAACTGGCACCATCAAGATGGATGGCAAAGAGATAGAAATTGTTCACAGCTTCAGTTTGCTCGGCTCCACAGTCAACACTCTTGGCACCAGCAGTCAGGAAATCAAAAAGCGTATCGTGATGGGAAAGTCTGCTGTTAGGGACCTCTCTAAAGTACTCAGGAGTAAAGGTGTCTCTCTGGAGACTAAGGTGTGCCTGATACAGGCCATGGTCTTTGCAATTGCTTGTTATGCATCAGAGAGTTGGACAATGACTAGGGAGGATAGAAGTAGAGTTGATGCCTTTGAGCTGTGGTGCTGGAGAAGAGTACTGCATGTATCATGGACTGCCAAGAAAACAAACAGATTCATCTTAGAGAGGATTAAACCAAGCTACTCCTTGGAGGCAAGGATTCTGGGGCTTCGTCTGACATACTTTGGACATGTTGCCAGGAGGGACATCATGCTTGGGAAGGTGGAGGGACGGCGGAGGAGGGGAAGACCCTCTATGAGATGGATTGATTCGGTGACTGGGGTAATCGGGATGGGTGTGTCAGAGGCAGTGCGGTTGGCACAGGATAGAGGAGGATTTAGGGCTGTTGTGCATAGGGTTGCTATGAGTCGCAAACAACTCGACAGCACATAACAACAACAACAACATGGGTCATTGATATTTATTTCTTCAATCTTGATGCCACATTCTCCTTCTTGAGTGTTTTGTTCACCATATATAATGAATAGGTATGAAGAAAGTTACAACCCTGATGGACATGTTTCCTGATTTTAGATCATTTAGTGTTCCCTTGTTCTGTTTGGACAACTGCTTCTTGGTCTATGTAGAGGTTTTATATGAGCTTAACTTCATGTTCTGAGATTCTCATTTTTTTTTCATTATTGTCAATAATGTGTTATAATCCATACAGTCAAATGCTTTTGTATAGTCAATGAAACTTAAGTAAACAAATGTTTTATAGTCTTTGCTTTCAGTCAAGATCCATCTGCCATCAGCAGTGATAACCCTCAGTCCATGGTCTCTTCTATATACAGTTTGTATTTGTGATAGTTCCTTGGATTTACTGTTCCAGCCATTTCTTCCTGGAGATGCTCAATTCCTTTAGATTATCCCTCCTGTCTTCTCTGCCCACTCCTGCCAACAGCTGCTATGTGCCACTCTTCTAAACGATAAGCAGCTTATCTTAGCACCTTTAAGTTTGAATTAAGTTGAGATGGATTGACTCCGTGACTGAGATAATGAAAGTATGTGTGTCAGAGACAATAAAATTAGCTTACACTGTTGTACACATGGTCGCTTTGAGTCGCAGGTGACTTGACAGCACATAACAATAACAACTAACACAAAGGTTGGGTCTTCAACTGTTTGAATTTATCAGCCACTACATGAGAGAAAAAAAGAACAGTTTTCTCATGTAGAATTTACATTCTCAGATATCTGATGGAATGTCTCTGTAGAAATCTATCCCACAGTGCTAGGTTAGCTATGTGCCAGTCTCTGCATAAGAACTAAGCCAGATAGTAAACCAACCTAATTCCCTGTAAGACTGAAGACTAACTGAATATTTTGAGAGAATAACAAACCCAGATCAGAAAAAGAACACCAAATAAAATAAAACCCATTGCAATGCAGCTACAATTCAATCTAAACTTTCATGTTGTTACTGATCTAAAGAAATTGTACTTAATTATTTATAGAATTTAATGCAAAATTTATTTCTATAGACTAAATTCACTTGTATTTCCTACTTTGAAAGGTATTTTCAATTTATAATGGAGCATTCAAGAAGCCAAAGAGGTACACTTTCTTGTTTATGAAATACTTCCCCTTCACAGCCCTGTGAACTTGAACTTATACAGGTTATAGCATAAAAGTGAATTAATATTAAGTGTTTGATCTCTGCATATCTCATTTTGTGGCTCAAGAAACTGAAGAAGTTAAGCTCCATATCTGAGAAAGATGAGAAAGAATAAACCTTCAAAGTAATATATACACAACATGCATATATAAACAAAACTTGATGTTGGATTATCTCATTGGTTGGCAAGTTGCAAAATAGCACTGAGTTTAATGACTATTCTTTGACAAGTAAAATAAATTCATTTCACACACAACACCCTATTATCTTGCCCAGAGGACAATATGATTTGGAAATACATATTTTTTAGTTTTATTTCTTTCCCCCCTCTTCCTTCCAAATAGTCTATGCTTCAACAATTCAAATCAGTGTGGAAATATAAGAAGGCTATACAATTGATACTTATGAGAGTTACAGATTGTTGATAATAAAGGTCTTGTCCTGCATCTGCTCGCACTTATAAATTAAAAATCTACAAATTGTAATTTGTTCCTAACCATTTTCTGAGGGAGCTCTGTTGGCATAGTGGCAATAAACTTTCCTGTAATCCTGAAGTGATGTAGTTCAAGGCCATCAGCTGCTCCATGAGACACAGAGGGGCAATCAATCTCCTCCTGTGCAATTAACTGCCTCTGAAAACTCAATGGAGGGTGAGCCAATGGTCAGTTCTGACTCAACGGTACCAGAAACATCCACTTTTCTAAAGACTCCTGGAAAAATGATTATTTACTTTTAACACACTGCCTATTTATGTATTTGCGTTCAAAATTATCTGAAAAGCAACTGATCTGAACTGGGTAGACGTCTTTTTCTTATAATCTTTTTACCAAAGCCCACTTAACTATATGTACACACACATACAATAATTTTTTACCCTTTTAATCTCCTTCGTTTATAAGGATTTGAGGTGATTTACTGGAAATGTACACAGTCAGAAGATCCAGATGAATATTTTTAGTAAAATAATCTCTCTGATAATCATTTGCCCTTGAACGGTGTATAAGGCTCATTCAGCCTCTTCCCCTTTTAGGTAACGACCCTATGGCTCCTCCTACAAATGAGCAAGCTTGCTTCCAGGTCATCAGTATGTGCATGTACCTTGAAGACACTATTTACATCAGCTATGATACGTGAAAAATTAATTCCATAAATTATTCATGTAGAAAGTGAACTTTTTTCCTTACCTTTATAATTGCTTGTGATCTCAACTTTTAATTCACTGGAATCCTAATGAAAAGTGATCTGATAAGCATGTTGTATCTATCTCTATCTCTATCATCTCTATCTCTATATCTATATAT
>NW_006399917.1:7071172-7072432 GCF_000299155.1 Elephantulus edwardii
TCTAGTAATATATATTTATATATAGAAATATATATCTATGTTGTTGTTATTATTGTTGTTAATTGCTATTGAGTCGTAGGCAACTCAGAGTCACCTTATGAATGAAAGATCTGGACACCTGTATAACTTTCGTCCTTTCTCCAGGTTCATAGGGTTTCCAGAGGCAAGCTATTTTGAAAATGGATGCCACTCCTGCTTCCAAACATGTTTAATGGGGGAGCTCCACCAAACACTGTCTACTATGGGTAAGCATTATCGTGTTTGACACATCAGGGTCACAGTGTTCAACAAAAGCTTTTTTAGATGCTGTTGTTGTTAAATGTTGTCCAGTCATGCACAGCTCATAACGACCCTATGAACAAAAGGCCTGAAGCCTTTCTATAACTATTATAATTTCCAGAGTTGCTAGAGGCATGTGGTTTAGGAAGTGGATGCCACTCCTTCCAAACCTGTCTTACACTGGGAGCTCCACCAAACACTGTCCACCTTGAGTAGCCATTATGGCATTTGTCCCCTAATGACACAAGACTCAGCATCACAGCAAATCCAGATTACCTTACCTCAGTGCAGAAAAATTAACAGAGGAGTGTTGTGTAATTTTGAAGAATGTTGCATGTTCCTTCAGAAATAATAATAGACCCTCAGGCCCAACTGAAATTTAAATACATGGTCTCTCTCTATACACACACACACACACACACACACACACAGACACACAGGCACAGCAGGAGATTGATTGCCCCTCTGTGTCTCATGGAGCAGCTGGTGGCTTTGAACTACATGGCTTCAGGATTACAGGAAAGTTTATTGCCACTGTGCCAACAGAGCTCCCTCAGAAAGTGGTCAGGAACAAATTACAATTTGTAGATTTTAAACTTATACTTGCGAGCAGATGCAGGACAAGACCTTTATTATCAACAATCTGTAACTCTCATAAGTATCAAATTATTTTTTAAATAGCCCCAACTTCCACACCAGGCTCTCTTTGGCTCCAACAAGAGGCTCTCAGCCCACTCTCATCACCTACCAAGAGGCCAGAGGCGTCCTCCATAGCTTAAAATATCTGGCCCTTTCACAAATTGAGTGACTTTAAAAAATAAAAAGTAAAACAAAACAAAAAAAAAACCCAAAACAACAACCCAGCTTCCACACCAGTCTCTCATTGGCTCCAACGAGAAGCTTCTAGCCCACTCTCATCACCTACTCAGAGGCCAGAATTGTCTTCCATGGTGCAAAAGATCTGGCTCTTCCACAAGTGTA
>NW_006399917.1:7072532-7084165 GCF_000299155.1 Elephantulus edwardii
GTCTTTTGTTCTTTTTTTTAAGTTCTTACGTATCAAATTCCATCAATTTATTATGAGTTAAATGTGAAGAACACCCCAGATTTAAAACCAAGTATAGAGTGCCTGATTCTTTTTTTTTAATTCCACAAATACCTAGCATCCCAAAATAACATGTAAACAAATCTCTATGTTGCTCACGGACTTCTTTCCAATCTCTACAATAAACTAAATGGTATCAGTTCTAACAGATGACTTTTTATGTAAGTTATGGTTTTATTTATTACTTTGACTATATTACTGATGTAGCAAAGAGGGAAGATTTTCAACTACTGTATTTATTTAAAACAAATTGACAGGTTCAAGTACCTGTCTTCAGAAAAGCCAGCAGCATTTCTTAATATATTTAAGGTAAAATTTGGCCTAAGCCCTTAATACCTTCCTGAACAGCCATGCAACTAAACACTCTTAAGAGATGTTGCATAAGGGAGGAAAGACAATGTGAAGCAATTTGCACTTTTCCCTGGGTAACAGGTCTTTTGTTCTTAAGGTTGCTAGGAGTCATCTACAACTCGATGACACTTACCAACAACATCAACAAGGAGAGAGCTCTGTTGGCCCAGTGGATAAAAAGTGATGCTACCAAGCCAAAGGTGGGTGATTTTAATCTGCATCCTTCAGGTCCGATTTTAATTGTTTTTGGTCATTCTTCTAAGCACTGATCTGTCCATTTGATGTGCAGAGGTAACTCATGGTTGCTGTGATGCTAAACACTGATGTGTCAAATGTGATAATGGTTACCCATGGTGGACAGTGTTTGGTGGAGCTCCCTGATTAAAACAAGCTTGGAAGCAAAATTGACGATCACTTCCAAAATAGTTTGCCTCAGGAAACTCTATGAACTTAGAGAAAGGATGAAAGTTATACAATTGTTCAGGTATTTCATTTATAAGGTCACTATGAGTGGTCTATGAACTCGACGGCACTTAACAACAACAAAAGCAACAATGTTTAGAGGACCTTCTCAGATCTCATAAATCTGTTTGAATGGAAAACATTTTTCTTCTCACATGTATTAAAAAATAACTTCTTACAGTGAAATCAAGAAATTTCAGCTAAGTAGAAGAAGATATGATAGATATTTCCAGCCTATGAGCTTTAGCTCCACAAGTAAAATGTACATGGAAAAGATCGTGATTAATAAGAATCTGGGGACTTAATCGAGACATGTTGTTGTTGTTGTTAGGTGCCATTGAATTAAGTACAACTCATAGTACCTCTATGAAAAACAGATCTGAACATGTCTTTTCCTGTACCAACTTCATTATCCCTGACACACTTGAGACCATTGCTACACTCACTGTATCAATCCACCTGGTTAAGGATCTTTCTCTCCTTCACAGAATCTCCACCATTCCAATCATGATGTCCTTCTTTAAAAAATAATATCTCTTAGGAAGATCCCCAAAATATATGAGATGAGGCTTTGCCTTCCTTTTTCCAGGAAGCACACTGGCTTCTCCTTATCCAAGGCATATCTGTTCTTTTGGTAGTCGATGGGTATTTAGTACTCTTCTCAAACACCAGAGTTCAAAGGCATTGATTCTTCTTCTGTCATCCGTATTCGTTGTCCAGTTCTCACATGTATATCAAATGATTCAAAAGACCATGATCTGAATTAGGAACATCTTAGTCCTTAAATTTACATTTTTGCTCCTCAGTAGTACCTGACTGCAGACTTTCCCAGTGCAATATGTCTCTAGGCCTCCTGAGTTCCTGACTGTTGGTGCCAAATGTACTGGTTTAAGATCCAAGTAGGATGAAGTCATTGACAATTTCAATCTTTTCTACATCATCTATCATATGTTGCCTGTTAGTCTAGTGTTGAGGCTTCTTGTTTCTTGACGTTGAGATACAATCCATATTGAAAGCTGCAGTATTTGATCCGAAGTAATTGCTTCAAGTCCTCTTCACTTTCAGTAAGCAATGCTGTGTCATCTACATGGTGCTGTTACTGTGTACCTTTGAGTCAGACTGACCCACAGCTGACCTCCCATAGGTCAGAGACAATATATCATGTGAGAGGAGATTGTTGATCATGTTCTTGTTGTTGTTGTTATGTGCCGTCGAGTCACTTGAGACTCATAGTGACCCTATGTACAATAGCCATAAACTCTGATCCGTCCTGTGCCAATTGCACTGTCTCTGACACACCCATCGCGATTACCTCAGTCACTGAATCAGTCAGTCCTCCTCATAGAGGGCCTTCCCCTTCTGCGCTGTCCCTCCACCCTACCAAGAATGACGTCCCTCTCCAAGGACGAGTCTCTCCTTAAAACATGACTAAAGCATGTCAGATGAAGACTAAGAAGCCTTGCCTCCAAGGAGTAGCCCAGTTTAGCTCTCTCCAGGATGAACCTGTTTTTTTAACTAGCAGTCCATGGTACACTCAATACTCTTCTCCAGCACCACAGCTCAAAGGCATCAATTCTCCTTCTCTCCTCCCTAGTCATTGTCCAAATCTCTGATGCATAACAAGTGATTGCAAAGACTATGGCCGTTATCAGACACATCGTAGTCTCCAGAGAGACACCATTGCTCTTCAGTACATTGGAGAGGTCCCTAACAGCAGATCATCACAATATGTCTTCTAATTTCCTGGCTGCTGGTGCCAAGAATGTTGACTGTGGACCCAAGCAAACTAAAGATGTGAACAATCTCAATCTCTTCACCATCCATTCTGATGCTGCCAATTGGTCCAGTGGTGAGAATCTTTGTCTTCTTGATATTGAGCCTCATTCCATATTGAAGACTGCAGTTCTTGACCTTCGGCAGCAAGCGCTTCAGGTCCTCCTCAGTTTCAGCAGGCAGGGTTGTGTCATCTGTATAACGCAAGTTGTTGATAGATCTCCCACCAATTCTGATGCTGCATTTCTCCTTATAGAGCCCAGCCTCCTGGATGATCTGTTCTGCATACAGGTTGCAAAGGTATGGAGACAGGACACATCCCTGGCATATGCCCTTCCTAATTTTGAACCATGCAGTGTTCCCTAGCTCTGTTCTGACAACTGCCTCCTCGTCCAAGTATAGGTTTCACATTAACATGATCAAGTGTTCTGGGATTCCCATTCTTCTCAGAGTCAGCCAGAGTTTGTTATGATCCACACAGTCAAATGCCTTTGCATAATTAATGAAACACATACTGAAGGTTTTTAATGAATCTTTAATTCTAATATCACATTCTTCTTTGTAGAGTCAAGCTTCTTGAATAATTTACTCAGTATAAGGATTGAATAGTTATGGAGAAAGAATATATTCCTGATGCACACCTTTCTTAATTTAAAGTCATGTAGTGTTTCCTTTTTTTGCTTGCATAGCTGCTTCTTGGTCTAGGTCTAGGTCTAGTTTTCACATAAGCACAATTAAGTGTCCTGGAATTTCCATTCTTTTTACTGTCAGCCACCACTTGTTGTGATCCACACAAATACCTTTGCATATTCAATAAAGCACAAATATATATTTTTCTGGTATTTATTTTTTTCAGCCAAGATCCGTCCAGCATTAGCAATGATACCTCAGGTGTCATTGCCTCTTCTAAATCCAGAGTTAACTTCTAGCAGTTCTCTGTGCCTGTTCTGTTCTAGCCATTTTAAAAATAATCTTCAGTAGTATTTTGCTTGCATGTGATATTATTGGTACTGTTTGATAATTTCCACATTCTGTTGGATCAACTTTCTTGGGAATGGTGCAAATATGAATCTCTTCTAGTCAGTCAGCTGGCTTCCAAATTTCATGTGAGCATGTCTAGGGCTGCACTGGTCATTAAATAAAAGTCAATTAGTATCCCATTAATTCTTGGGGCCTTATTCATTGCCAGTGCCTTCAAAGCATCTTGAATTTCTTCCTTCATTAACATTGGCTCTTGATTATATGGTACAGGCTGAAATACTTCAGTTTTAGCAAATTCTTTTTGATACAGTGATCCTGTGTATTTCCTCCATATTTTTGTTTTTTAAAATCAAGATTTTGCCCATGTTGTTGTTGTCGTTAAGTGCCGTCGAGTCGCAGGTGACTCATAGCGACCTTATGGAGGAGAGTCCTGGCGCTAGAGTGCCTTTCATCCTCTATCCAGGTTCATAGGGTTTCCAGAGGCAAGCAATTATGGAAGTGGATGCCACTCCTCCTTCCAAGCTTGTTTTAATCTGGGATGCCACTCCTCCTTCCAAGCTTGTTTTAATCTGAGAGATTGTTGTAGTATTAGTGGTAGCTCTCCGATGTAGTCAATCTAATTCCTGTGAAGCTCATCAGGTGAGACTCACGCATAAAGTCACAACTTGTGTTTTATTAAAAAAATTGCAATTAATTAATCATTGAAAAGACAAAATTAGTTCATTTTATTTCCAGCCTCATTTCTATCATGATGTCCATATTTTCCACCTACTATTCCTTCTTTATTGTTTCCATCTTTTGCATTCCAGTAACCAATTATCATTAATACATCTTGATTACATGTTTGGTCAATTTTAGACAGTAAGATTTGGTAAAAAATTTCAATTCCCCTTCTTTGGATGTTGATGTAGGAGTGTATACTTGAATAATAATCATACTAACCAGTCTCTCTTGTATGATCAACTACATCTATGGGAGGATTATTGCAGAAGCTCAGTATCAGCAGTTAAAACTAGGCTGGGGTGGACTGTGGGTCAGATCATCAACTACTCATGTGAAAGTTCAAATTTAGGCCAAAGAAAATGAAAACAAGTCCATGAGAACAAAAATATGATCTTGCATCTATTTCATCTGAATTACAAAATCATTTTAAGAATCGGGTTGAAGCATTGATGATGATATCAAGAATATAATCCATGAAGAGAACCAAAGATCAATACAAAGACAGAAGAGAAAGAAATATATTTAGATAATTTTAAGATAGTGAAGCAAAAATTTGGCATCAACATGTCCATAACACGTGTTATTGTGTACCATGGAATTAGAACTGAGTTATAACTGATCCTTCAGCTGGTTTTCAGAGGCAGAAATCATAAAGGAGAAGATGGGGCATTTTTCTCTCATGGAGCAGCTAGTGGATTTGAATCATGTTTCTTTGTGTTGGCAGCACAACCTCGCACCTTAAGCCACCAGAGCTCCCACAAAGTGGATTAATGTGATTAGTCAAGGTACAGCCCATTCAGACTACCTCGGTTTTTCTGGTTATCTGAATTGATACCTTTGAGTTGTGGTGGTGGAAAAGAGTACTGAATATCCCATTGACTGTCAAAGGAACAAACAGGACTATTGAGGAGGAAATGAAATCAGGGTGATTTTTAGAGACAAAAGTGGGGAAACTATCTCATGTATTTTGGTATGTCAGGAGGGTTCAGTCCATAGTAAAGCATATCATCCTGGGAAAGGTGGAGGGTCAGAGCAAGAGAAGAAGGCTACCCAATAAGATGATTGATACAGTGACTGTAACAGTGGGCTCCAGCATATCAAAGACAGTGAGGGTGATGCAGGATAGGACTAGTTCACATCTGTTGTTCATAGAGTCACTATGAGTCCTTGTCAACTGGCTAACTATATCTAACTACAAAAATTGTTCCTCATTCTTTTTCTGTTTCTGATAGTCCACTGTGACAACTTATCAATAATGCTGAGACTATCAAGGCACAAGCAAATGTATCTTCCATCTAATACAGCAAAAGTCTTTTGGTGATAGAGTAGGTATTACACTGACCAAACCTCAAGGGAAAACAGTGTTGTGCGTAGGAGTGAATTGCTCACGTCAGCACCAAGATTAAAGAGACTGCCAACTAATTCTGAATTCTATTACCTGTATTTTGATTTCCTCCTTTTTATTTAACATCTTCTAAAGAAAAGATTTTTTTTCATCCCATGTTATTTATGAAAAACAATGGTTTGCATGGAAAGAAGGGAATTAAAATCCAGTGACTTACATGAAGCGTTAGGTGACAGACTTAGTTCTTCTGTACTTTCTTTTCTTTTGTTACCCTATGTCAGGAATGGTACTCATTTCTCCATCTTCCACCAAGTTCTCATCAGCTCTGTCACCAGAGTCCATCATCTTCAGTTCAATCAAATACTGTTACCCAAGTAATGAAAGCAAAGGCTAGGGAGGGAGGGAGGAAGCAGGGGGCACATTTTGTTGGTGGAATTCCAAAGTCCAAGAAAGCCCTCCTCAGATGAGGAAAATGATTCCCTCTGACACCAAGACCTGGTTGTCATCCTGCATCTTGCTCAGGGCATCCTGGATCTCTTCTGAAGAGAAGGGCTCCTCTGTGTCCCGATTGATGGATTCTGTAAGGTGATTCATGCCCACAGACTGGCCATGGACTTTTCGGAACATCTCCAAAAGAGCCACCTGGAACGCCTTCAACCTGGATTCTCTCAACTCCACCTTCTGGGAGTCTCTGGTCTCCTGCGGTTCTGTTGGCTTTGGAGTGTGCACTTGAGGCATTTCCTCCTCTCTGTGACTGAAGTCATAACAGTCATAGGAGTCCCCATCTTTGGCCTCTGAGCGCCGATGTTTCTTCCTTCTCTTCTGCTCAACTTCCTCCTGACTCTGCTCCTCTTCATCTTCAGTGTCAGACTCATCCTCATCTCACTTCTTCTGCTTCTTTTCCTTCTCCAGAACCTTCTTGAAGTAAGCATACTGGACCAGCTCCATGGCTTCTTCTGCATCATGCAGGTCCACAGCCAATCGAATCAGAGTTTCCAGAGTCAGGGCTGTAACCAGAGATGTCCTGGTGGTCTCAGAGCTCATGTCCCCCTGGCTGCACAGGCGTGAGTACTCTTCTGCGATGTAGGCAGCTGGCCCTGGTGTTAAGGTAGGCCTGATGATTTTGGCCATATGGATGTACTTCTTCATGAAGGCAGCACTCACCATTTTCTTCCTTTTCTTCTTGGTCCCATGTAGAAGGCTGTCATGTTTGTCATATATCTGGGTATCTTGCTGCTCCTCTTGGCTGAAGTTGGGATCATCTGCAGCCAGAAAGTCCACAACACTTCCCAAAGGCATAGCAACACCATCCTGCTCCCAGGACGCTCTGTAGTGGTGCATCCTCAGGACGTGGTCTGGGACCTCCTGATCCATCTCAGGGTCCATCTGGTCCAGCATGATGAAAAGCAAGTCAAATCGAGACAGCAGTGAGTCCTGTAGGCCGATGTTCTCCACAGGGGTCTTGCACTGATCATACCTGCCGTAGACGGGGTTGGCAGCTGCCAGAACACTGCAGTGGGCACTGAGCCGGGTGTGGATGCCAGCATTGGTGATGGTTACTTGACCTTTCTCCATCACTTCATGGATGGCCTTGTGGTCCATGTCAGACATCTTGTCAAACTCATCAATGCAAACCACCCCTCGGTCAGCCAGCACCATGGCCCCTGCCTCCACACGGTGCTCCCCTGTTTGCTGGTCTGTGGTGACAGCAACTGTCAGACCCACTCCAGAAGAGCCCCGGCCAGTGGTGGGGATAGCTCGGGGTGCAGTACAAAGCATATACCTCAGCAGCTGAGACTTGGCGATGGAGGGGACTCCTATTGGAAGGATATTGATTTTCCGTGGATGTGGCTGCTGTTCTCCAGGTCTCGTTCCACTCCCCCCAGGAGTAAGCAGAGGATGGCCTTCTTGACATAGTCGTGACCATGAATGCTTGGGGCCAGTGACTTGACCAGTTGGTCAAAGATGTCCTCGGATCAAGTCTTGATGAACTTCTTGATTTTGGCTATGTCCTCAGCCGAGAAGGAAGGCTGAACATCCTTACTCATTTGCTTCACATTGCAGGCAATCAGGACAGTCCTAAAGGTCCCGGAGGTATAACCTCCTTTCTTTCCAGGTAGGCAGCGGTAAGTGCCCACCACCTGGACTCGGTCACTAGGCTTCACTTTATCCACTAAGTCATCATCCAGGATGACAGACCAGGGAAGCTGGTCAGCCGGGACCTTCTCTGGCATCTCCTGGATGGGAATGGTCTGGTGGTCCTTGTAGACAGAAAGGCCGTATTCTGTCTCAAGAGGATTGTTCTCTTCATCCTTAGGGGGATACACAGAGCTGGACGTAACGGCTACGAACGTAGTGAGATCACAATAATGTTGCTCTATGGTTTTCTTGGTAGCAGGACAACTTTGGGTCGAACTAGAGAGCATTTAGTGACAATGCCCTCCACACAGACTACACAGCTGAGGAAACAGGAGGTGAGAGTTCTTGGGGAGACATGTTTGGATCCAAAACTGCCCTCCAATCCTATGTAGAACTCTTTATACTGTTTGGCATAGGTGGCATCAATAGAGGCCGCAAAATCTTTTAAAGCACATTTGGAGGCCACAAGTTCCTCAAAGGCATTGTTCGGGAGGCGGGTAGCCATCTTCTCATTTTTACTGCACACCTTGACTATCAGATGGTACTGGTTGTTACTGATCAGCTCCCGCACTTTGCTTTGATAAAGTCCTTGGTCTTTCTCGTAGTCCAAAAAGTCCAGGTAATTTCTCTGGCCTTCTGCAGCTCCATGTTGTCCAGCACCATCGTCCCTGCCATGCTTGCAGCCCCTGAACCACCTCCGAGGGGTCACATGAGCATCCTGGAGAGGCTCCACCCCGGCGTGAAAACGTGATCTTTTCTTTTAAATTAGTCCAATTTATGTGGTATTTTAACTGGTTAGTAAAGTGGTTAATAACAAATTTTGACATAATAGTATGGAAAGAAGAAAAAGCACCAACTGTAGTATTTATTTTATCGTAGGACCTCTGATTTTGTTTTCGTTCTCTAGACCTCTGGTCATAATATAGATGATGGCTGACATGCAGGCTCCTGTGGAGAAGATGACTTCTCCTACTTGAGAAGATGATTTCTTGCATCTTGATGAGAGTCACATAAGGCTGACTTGTTTTGTTGGGTTGGTTGTTGGTTGTTTTTTGTTTTTTTTGTTGGGTTTTTTTTTCCATCCACAGGGTGTCAGCTGACTGACTTTAGCCTGATTTAGCTAAGAATGACTCAAGGGATGAGGATCTACTTGGTTTACAATCAACAGCATTTGTTGGACATTGTTGTTGTTGTTGTTGTTTGGTGCCATCGAGTCGTAGACGACTCATAACGACCCTATGATCGAACAGCCTGAGCACTGTTCGTACATAGAGTTTCGGGAGGCAAGCCATTTCGGAAGTGGATGCCGCTCCTGCTTCCAGGCTTGTTTTAGTCGGGAAGCTCCAGACAACACTGTCCACCATGGGTGCCCATTACCACGATTGGCACATCACTGTCACTGTCTTCAGCATCACAGCAACCACGAGTTACCTCTGTACAGCAATGCACAGACCAGTGCTATACCACCTAGAAGAATATTTGACAGGAAAGCAATTTGAACCTGGCCCAAGGGCCACAGGCCTGAGGACCCTTTAGGCTTAAGGCCGCCTCCTGCCTCAAACCCTAGGCCAAGACTGGCTTGTCTACTCCTGGGGACAGAGCAAACCTGCAGGTCAAACACATGCCCGGAAAAGCACACAACTCCAAGCATGCCTAGTTTTAAAATACCTTAGGGCCCTTGGGCAGGCCTGCAGTCTTTGGGCCAAATTAATGAATTTGGGGATGAACATTCTTTAAGTGGAACAGTAGTCATCTATTTACTGTATTGAAGTAACTTGAAATTACTGCAATGCTGAACACTGTGCCATCTTATTGTTGTTGTTAAGTGCCATTAAGTTGTAGATTACTCACAGTGACCCTATGAACAAAAGTCTTGAAAATTCACAATTTTCATCATTTCTCTAAGTTCATAGAGTTTCTGGAGGCAAGCTATTTCAGAAGTGGACGCCATTCCTGTTCTAAGCCTGTTTTAATTTGAGAGAGCTCCCCAAAACTTTATCCACCATTGGTAACCATTATCACATTTCACACACCAGTGTCACAGTATTTACCATCACAGCAACCATGAGTTACCTCACTACTTAGAAGAATGTTTGACTGAAAACAAATAAAACCAGGCCTGAGGGCCAATGAGGATCCAAATGCCTTTTTGTTTTCTTTTTCTTTTAGTTAATTTTAATGAAAGTTTACAGAGACTTTGGATTTCCATTTATTCATTGTTGCACTTTATTCTCTGCTAAACTCCCCCCCCAGTTCAAGTTCACTCTTTTCTTTGAAAAGTAAAAGAAAAAAAATTCTTTCATTGTTATACAGTCCCTCTCCCCCAGTCCACTCCACTATGCAGCCTTCTTTCTGGACTCCTGATACCTTTTTTAAATAGGAGGCTATTGTTCTAATCTACATGTTCAATGCAATCCCAATACACATACCAAATTCCTTTTTCAAGGAGATTGAAAGGAAAATTATCAAATTTATTTGAAGAGACAAGAGACGTTAAATAATCAAAACACTTCAGAGAAATAAAAATGAGGTTGAAAGCATGGCACTCCTTGACCTCAAAACCTACCATACAGCAGTGGTAATTAAAACAGCATGGTACTGGTACAATGATAGGCATATTGACCAATGGAACAGAAGTGATAACCCAGAAATAGACCCAGCTATCTATGGTCAACTGATATTCGACAAGGAACTCAAAGATATCAAGTGGGGAAACGATAACCTCTTCAACAAATGGTGCTGGCAAAACTGAAATTCCATCTGCAGAAAGCTGAAACAGGATCCACATCTTACACTATACACAAAAATCAGCTAAAGGTAGATCAGAGATCTGGGAATAAAGCCCAAAACCATAACATTCTTAAGAAACAAACTGGGATCAAATTTAGAACCGCTAGTCCAAGATATAAAGAGACTGCCAAATACAACCAGAAATGCACAATCTAAAGAGGACAAAATTAATGCATGGGACCTTCTAAAGATTAAATATCTATGCAAATAAAAATCTTTTTCCAACAGGGTGAAAAGAAAACCTACAGACTGGGAACAAACATTTGGTAATATCATCTCGGACAAGAGTCTTATAACAAAAGTTTACAGAATACTCTTGGGTCTCCACAAGAAAAAGAGTGATAACCCAATTACAAAATGGAAGAATTGTCACAGAGGATGATATTCCAATGGCAAACCGACACATGAAGAAATGCTCCAAATCACTGGCAATAAGAGAGATGCAAATCAAAACCACAATGAGGACCATCACACTACAGTAAGAGTACCAAAGTTTAACAGGGCAGTAAATAATAGATGTTGGAGAGAATGTGGTGAGAAAGGAACTCTTATGAATTGTTGGTGGGACTGTAAAATGGTGCAATCATTCTGGAAGGCAGTTTGGTGCTTCCTTAAAACGTTGAACATAGAAATTCCATATGGTCCAGCTATTCCACTACTTGGAATACAGCCTGAGACCATGAGAATTGAGGCACAAACTGAGATTTGTATACCAATGTTCATAGCAGCATTAGTCACCATTGTAAGAATATGGAAATAGCGCAAATGTCCAACCACAAACAAATGTATTGAGAAATTATGGTACACTCGCACAATGGAATACTATGCAGCATGCAGGAACAATAACTTTGTCAATTATTACCTAACTTGAAAGGGACTGAAAAGCATTATGCTGAGTGAACTAACTCAGTCGCACAAGGATAAATATTGTATAAGATCATTATTGTAGAATGAGTATAAGGATCCAGGAGGGGTGGGAGAGCCTAGAAGC
>NW_006399917.1:7084685-7086145 GCF_000299155.1 Elephantulus edwardii
GGATGGGAGTGTCAGAGACAGTGTGATTGTCACAGGACAGAGCGGAGTTTAGGGCTGCTGTACATAGGGTCGCTATGAGTTGCAGGCGACTCAACGGCACATAACAACAACAACAAATCAAATCAGCTAACACCCAATTGCCAGCAACAGCCCACCCAAGCCTCAGTCATCATGGACTGTTTGGAGGAGCTTGCAGATTGATTCAGTTTTGGAAGCAGGAATGGAATCCATTTGTTTAGCCACAATGCATCTGGAAAATCTATAAACATAGAGAAATGATGTTATAGAACAGGGTTCAGGTCTTTTGTTCATAGGGTCACTATGAGTCATATTCGACTTGATGGCACTTAACCATTGTTAAATGAGAATAGCGTTGTTATATTTTGAAGGAACATTCTTCTAAGTTGTCCATCACTCTTCTGTCAGTTTGCTCTACTGAGGTAATCTGGGTTTGATGTGATACTGAACCTTGTGCCATTGGAGTGTCAAATGCCATAACAGTTGTCCAACGTGGACAGTGTTTGGTGGAGCTCTCAGTTTAAAACAGGTTTGGAAACAGGAGTGTCATCCACTTCCTAAATCACATGCTTATGGAAATTCTATGAACTTGGAGAAATGATAATAGTTCTGTTCCTAGAGTTGCTATGAGTTGTGCTCGACTCAGTGGCAATCAACAACAATGTGACTTCAGTTTCTTCAGCTTAAGAAATGCAGAGTGAGCTCAGCCTCATTGATTTTCTGACTCCAGCTCTTTGTACTTCATCATAATATTTTACTTTGTCTTCCTGCACTGTCCTTTGAAATATTCTGTTCAGCTCTTTAATTTCTTGATTTATTCCCTTTGTCTTATTTATTTGCTTTGTCTTCTTGGTGCTCTCGTGCAATATTCAGAGTCCTTTCTGAGACACATGGTTTTTTCTTCCTCCTCTGTATTTATACTGACCCCATGTATTCTTCCTGGATGATGTTCTTGATATCCACCCATAGCTCATTTGGTCTTTGCTCATTAGTGTTCAAGGTCTCAAACCTTTTCTTGAGATGGTTTTGAAATTTGAATGGGAAAGACTCAAGGTCAAATTTTAGCTCCCGTGGATTTGATTTAATTTTCCTTAGTCTCAGCCTGAACTTGCATATGAGTAGTTGGCGGTCTGTTGCACAATCAGCACCAGGTCTAGTTTTCACAGCTGATATTGAGCTTCTCCAGTGATTCTTACTACGATGTAATTGATCTAATTCCTTTGCATATTATCAAATGAAATCATGTTTATAGCCTGCATTTATATTTCTTATAAATTCAAGCCTTGAGTTGCAATACTTAAGGATACTTTGTTCATAATAGTAAATGTTCCAGGAATAATGAAAAGAAGATGGAAAGAAATGTGCAAACATGATTAACACCCTAACCCGACAGCCCCCTCTATAATGTTTTTATACTTGTCCTTGTGAGTGGCTGGGGTGAT
>NW_006399917.1:7087251-7088048 GCF_000299155.1 Elephantulus edwardii
ATGCAGAAGAGATTATCTGGAGGCTGGATTCTATGAGGAGAAATGTGGGGTCAGGATTGGGGGAAACACTTAGCAACAATCTGCATTACAGAGGTGACACAACCCAGCTTGCTGAAACTTAGGAGGACCTGATGTACTTGCTGTAGAAGGTCAAGCACTGTAGTTTTAAATATGATTTGAAGCTAAACATCAAGAAAACAAAGATTCATATCACTGGGCTGATTAGCAGCATCATTATAGATGCTGAAGGGAATGAGATTGTTAATCGCTTCAGCTTGTTTGGCTCCACAATCAACACTCTTGGTACCAGCATCCAGGAAATTAAAAGACAGCTGTCAGAAATCTCTCCAAGGTATAGAAGAGCAACAATGTCATTCTGGAGACTAAGGTTCCCTGATTCAGGCTATGGTTTTTGCAGTTAATTGCTGTGCATCAGAGAGCTGAGCAATGCCTAGGGTCAATAGAACAATTGACACCTTTGAGCTGTGGTGCTGGAGCAGAGTATTGAATATACCATGGATGGCTAGGAGAACAAACAGGTTCTTTCTGAAGAGGGTGAAACCAGGCTGCTTCTTGGATGTAAGGTTTCTGAAGCATCATCTTACATACTTTGGCCATGTTGCAAAGAGCCCCCAGTCATTGGAGAGTGCCATTGTACTTGGGAGGTGGAGGGAGAGCGAAAGAGAGGAAGACCTTTGATGAGATGAATTGATTCAGTGACTGGGGTAATGGTGTTAGGTGTGTGGGAAACAGTAAGATTAGCACAAGGATAGAGTAGGACATAGGGCTGTTGTACA
>NW_006399917.1:7088373-7099560 GCF_000299155.1 Elephantulus edwardii
TTGGACAAATGATGAAAGTTATACAAGTGTTCAGGTCTTTCATTCAGAGGGTTTCTGTGAGTCGTCTATTATTCAGCAGCACTAAACAACTACAACAACATGACCTGGATCAGGTACACCTTAGTCTCCAGACTGACATCATTGCTCTTCAGTATTTTGGAGATATCTCTGACAGCAGACTTTCCCAATGCAATTCGTCTTTTGTTTTCCTGGCTCCTGGTACGAAGGGTATTGATTGTGGAGCCAAGCCAACTGAAGTTGTAAACAATCTCAATCTCTTTACCATCTATCATGATGCTGCCAATCAGCCCAGTGATGAGAATCTTTGTTTTCTTGATCTTGAGTGAGCTTCAACCCATATTGAGGGCTACAAGTCCTTAACCTTGGGCAACAAGCGCTTCAAGTCCTCCTCCGTTTCAGCAGGCAGGGTTGTGTCATCTGCATCAAATAGATTGTTGATCAGTCTTCCTTCAATCCTGATGCCACACTTCTCCTCATAGAGCCCAGCCTCCCAGATGATCTGTTCTACATATAGATTGACAAGGTATGGAGATAGGATATATGCCTGGTGTGGACCCTTCGCAATTTTGAATCATGCTGTGTTTCCTTGCTCTGTAGACTATAGTGGCATCCACTTCCTAAGTAGCATGCCTCCAAGAAACTCTATGAACTTTGACAAATGACAATAGTTGTAGAAGGGCTTCAGTCCTTTTGTTTATAGGTCACTATGAGCTCAACTCAAAAGCATCATCAACAACATTACTTAGTCAATATTAAAGCCAACACTCCTAAGATTATAGAAATACTACTTTCAGTGCTTGTCTTCTTTCCATACAATTTTGGCAAAATTTACTATTAACCAGTTTACTAGCCACTACTTAAGGGAGCACTGGTGGTCTAGTGGCAAGTAGCTGTGCTACAATCCCAAAGGCACTCAGATGAATCCAAAGGTTTGAATCCCCAAGTTGTTCTGTGGAAAAATGATGGACAATCTGCTGTGCTATAACTGCCTTTGAAAAACTATTGAAGGGTCAGCTATGGGTCAGTTCTAACTCAACAATTGTCTAGGCAACAACAATGTTACTTAAGGGAGCTCTGGTGGCATAGTGGTAAGGACCTGTGCTGCAATTCCAAAGGGATATGGTTCAAATCCACCAGTTGCTCCACCATAGGAAGTTGGGCAATCTCTTCTCATGCTATTTATTGACTCTGAAAACCCAGGGGAGGATCAACTATGAGTCAGTTTATACTTAATATTATGCAGCAACACAAGTGTTACTTATGATGCAAGATTGTTACAATATTTGATTATTAAGGTTGTTTTTGTTGCGGTAAGTTTTAGCTGCCCAATGGTAAAAAGTTGTGCTGCCAACCCAACGGCATATAGTTTGAATTCTCTGCCTGGAGAAAGATGAAACGGTTTCCTCCTGTGCTATTTACACACTCTGAAAACACACTGTAGAGTCAACTATGAGTTAGTTCCAACTTGAAGCACACAGCAACTGTTGATAATCCTTAGATGTGACATTCTGTATCAAATACTTGCTGAAGATTTGTTGTTGTTTTGTGCCATTGAGTCAGAACTGACACAGCTGATTCTTTAGTGAATTTTCAGAGATGCCTTTTTGTTGGCAGATCAACTCTTTGCTTTTAAACCACCAGAGTTCTCTTGAAGAAGTGTAAGGAAATGTAAAAGAGGGCAGGGGACACTCAAATGTGAATTTCCGCTCTTTGCTTTCATATTGAGACACATAATTAGTTTAGTACATTCAGTAATTGTAAAATTTTAAATTGCTGTTTTCATTCATAAATATATGAATAATTATTTGTATAATTTTTCTAATGATTTCCCCTTTCAGCATTTGTGGGGTCCTCTGTGTCAAAAGAAGTTCCCAGAAAGAAGTCTGTGAGTTTATTCATCTTTGAGAATTTCTTACCAGTCTTTGGATGCAAAAGAACTAACACAAGGCTATTGCTATTACATTTTTAGAAATACTACCTATGCAGTGAGATTTCCTGACCTTGCAGGCTAATAAAATGTTTTAATGTCAGAATCAGCAGAGCATGTGGGTGGATAAGTCATTGAGCTAATTAGTCATCCTTCTTCCAAGAGCGGTGTATGACTTAGTGGAGTGTGTTTAGCATTACAAGTAAATCAACATTGCTGCAGCAGAGAAGCATCATTCCTGAGTCATTTCCATAACTGCCACCTTGACTTCCAATAAAATCCGCCAAGTTTATGGCTCTGAGAGATTGTAAAAAGGGAATGTAGCAGGGAGGGAAATTGATGTCACACATAATCATACTATAACTATAGTACACTAACTTTAGGAAATCAGGATGGATTACTGAGTAATGGAAATGAAGACACAAATATATTCAGACTTTGTCCATAAACGAACAAAGCCATTTATATTGTAATTAATCCAAAGATGTTTCACTGACTTGTTTTCCATCCTTATAAAGTTTACTTTTCAGATGTGGGCACAATTAACTGCAAAAATGGTAAGCTTGTTGTTTGCATCTGTAGTCAATAAGCTCAAGTTCTAAAAAGGACTTTGTATTAGAATAGAAATGAGATTGCTAATGGTCTTCTTGGGCTTTCTTCCAATAATATAGTAGTTGAGTTAGTATTAAACTTGTTGTTGTTATTGTTATTGTTATGTACTTTTGAGTCAGACCAAACTCATAATAGATGTTGAAAGACTACAAATCATGTGGAAGGAGGGTGTCTATTCCAACCCACCGCCCGGCCCATTGGGCAGTTGATGAATTAGAACTTTGTGCCTTCAGGTTAATAGTGTAACTTTTATGTTATATTATTTTATGTTTTTGGTTTATGGCTTAATCATCATTGTCTCACTATTTTTTTTTAATTCACAGTCATTACTTTTTCAACTGGTTTTACCATTGTGTTGTTGATGACAGTTGAGTTGAGCATGACTCATAGTGACCCTATGAGCAAAAGGCCTGAGGCCTTTCTATAACTATCATCATTTATGAAAGTTCATACAGTTTCCATAATTGCAAATAAAATCACATGTTAGAAATATATAATTTTGCAAACCAGTATGTTCCAGGTTCCTTAGTGTCAGCTATAAATGTTGATAAAGGATATTTTGATAGCATAGTGATAGTTCTTCATACTATCTTTAATCTCATTTTCTTTAAAATGAAAAAATTTCATTGTGATTTGAGTGAAAGTTTACGTAACAATTTGGTATCACAGTCAATCGTTCATGCTTATTTTGTTTTATGACATTTATTAAAATCTCTGTGCTGTGTCCTCTCTCTTCCCACTATTTCTCTGTGGTTCTTGTTTCCATGTATCCCTCTATTCTTTCTCTTCCTACTTTCTGTCCAAGTTTTACCCTTGAACAACTGCTGCCTTTATGATATTGTGTAGTTGATTGTTTTAACTGTTGAGTATCTTCCTGGAATTACAGTTCATCTCACAGATCTATTATTTGACTTAAACTGTGCCACAAAGATGAGCCAATTTCAAGATCAAAGGGTGTTTAATAAGATTTGTTCTTGAGGGTTCCACTAGCCCTGTGTAAGGTGAGTAAATCTAGCTTTTATTTTGATTATTATATTCACTTATTTCTCACTTCTTCCTGGACCTTTTAGAGTTATTAGTAATGGTATTTGGGTACCATTTATTTCTATTCTCAGAGTCATAGAAGTTAAGGATAGTCAGGTATATTGTTCTATGGACTGTGTATATTCGTGTGCCTATTTTCCCCCCACTTCTCATGCTTTAGATAGGAGAAGATCAATGATTAATGCTTAAGAGCTTTAAAATCTGCAGTTACTGCCCAGTAATGTAGAGTGGAGAATATTGGCTTTTATGTACTGTTATGCCAATTTACTCTGATGTGTCCCGAGACTATGTGTTGAGAGAACTGTGACAAGTAACTCATTCCCTCAAGGAGTGTGGTTATTTTTAAGATCTCATTATGAGTGAATTGGAACTGACTCATAGTTGACTCTCCTGTAAATTTTCAGAGGCTGCAAACCTCACAGGAGGAGACTGCTCATCCTACTTGTAGGAAGCAGTTCGTTTATCTGAATTGTATGGATTGGCGATGCAATTCCCTACTGACTAGGCCACCAGAGTTCTTATAGTTAAGTTCATGACATGTTGAGCCCTGTTGGCTGAATTGTTGTGGCTGGTATATGTCATTGGGTCAGAATCAACACATAACTGTTCCTCCAGCAGGTTTTTAGAGGTTGCAAATTGCACATGAAGACATTTCCCATTTTTCTCCCTCAGAGCAGCTGGTGGATTTGATCCACCTGCCGTTAATTTGACAGCACAATTCATTGTAACTAGGCCACTCGACCCCCCTGTTGGTTGAATTAAATATGTGGATATATTTACAACCCTTTATTTTTCCTTTTTAGTCATGCATTTTATAATCTCTTTGACAAACATTTCCATTTTGGAGTTTATGATTGAGTAAACCTGTGAGGCAGGCCAGATAAAGACCATTAAGATTATTCAAATTTTATAGTTGGAAAATGAGAACTAGAGGGATAAAGTAATTTGCTTTCTACTCTTGAAAATTGCCAAACCCAATTTAGAAAGGTTTGTGGTCTATACAAATGAGTGCCAGTAAAAGGGGGGCTCAGAAGGTGTCAACAGTGAAGACTCAAAAGAGAAAGTTCCCTGTAATTACTTCCATTTTCTTCCTCTCCTTTACAATTAGCTTGGTTCTTTTTTTGCCTTTAAATAATACAAACCTCACTGGAAAAAATCAGCCCCCCCCTTTTCTCTATCCTATTTCATTCCTCTTCTTCAACTACAAACACCTGAAAAGAACAAACAACCTTCACTTTCTTACCAAGAATTCCCGTTCTGAACATTTGCAATCTGGTTCATGCCTCTTACTACACTGAAATTGCTCTCTGGGTGGTCGCCAAGGTTTATATTTAACTCTAATAGTTTGTACTGAGCAATTCTTCATCCCTCTTTGAGCTTACTGCAATGTTTAGAAGAAGTCTTGGAAACTTGTTCACTTAACCCTTCCAATACTCAATATTTTTCTGCTTTGAGAAACTATTTTGGTTGTTGTTTAAAAGACATGCTTTCTATAATGAAAGCCATTTTGCAAGAATTAATACAAATTCTGAGGTGATATGGATTTTCAATTTTATGATTGTTGTTGTTTGCTGTCAAGTTGCAACTCACCCATGGCTGACCCTCTAGTGCTTTTTCAGAGGCCAAACATCACATGAAAAGATATACCCCATTCTGCTGCCATGGAGCAGCTGATGGATTTGAACCATGTTTTCCTTTGGGACTGCAGCACAGCTTATAACCACTAGGCCACCTTTGTTGTTGCTGTTGTTAGTTGCCATCTAGTCGAGTACAACCCATAGTGACCTTACGAACAACAGATGTGAGCCCTTTCCTGTCCTATGCTGTCTTCACACTTTCTGACACACTAGAGTCCATTATGGCAGTCACTTTGTTGAGCCACTTGGTTAAAGGTCTTCCTCTCCTTTATCCACTCTTTGCTTTTCCAAGCATGATGTCTCTCTACAAGGAATAACCTCTCCTAGCAACAAGCCTGATCTATTTGAGATGAAGCTTTATCATCTTTGCCTCCACGGAGAACTCTGGCTGCATTTTTTTGACAGTCCATGGACTGTTCAAAACTCTTCTCCAATACCACACTGCAATATATATGTCTGAGCAATCTCCTATCTTGGGAGTGATGGCATGAGAATGGTTTCTTCAGATTTTCCCAGTTTTAAAGGCCCCAACCAGATGGCAGCTTGCACTAAAAGTAAAATAACAGATTTTTGGGGGGTGTTGGGGTGTTTTTGTCTTTATAAGTCAAAGATGAAAAACGTAGATGGGCACTATATTCCTCATGTGTATCATGAAAGAGTTGAACTATTTCCTCTCCAGAGTTAAATGTACTCCTACAAAATACAACCCCTCCTGCCTCACTTCTGGTCTCTCCCTTTACCAGCCCTTTAAACAAAACCTTTTTCAAGTTTCTTTTGCTTTGGCTTTCTCATTTGTCTATCTAATATACACTTAAAAATTCAAATATTCCCTTATTTATGCTTTACACACTCTCATGCTTATTTTTCACATTTCTCTTCAACAAATGAGTCACACATTTCTAATTGCCTGCTTGATAACTCAGTAAGTCTTCCAACACCTACTTAACCACCTAGTTTAAAAAGAGAAGAAAAGGAAATAAAACAATACCCAAAGCAGAAAAAAATAAACATGTTATGGAACTTTTTTTTCCATCAAAGCTTTTTTCAATTTTTTTTTTTTTAATTCTACTCTGGTAATTCTCACTCATCTGTTTTTCACAATTACTTTCTATCACTCCTTCCTTACCTCAGAGAAGTACTAAACTTCTTTGTTTCTTCAGATTTTCCAGTGGAAACAAAACACAAAACAAACAGGGGGATTTGTATTTGGTGTAGTGTCTTCTCACTATTAAAAGACTACACAAATTGATACATGTTGTCATTTTTTTTTTTTTTAATGTGTGTACCGTCAAATTGGATCTGACTGGAACAGGAGGCTATTGTTCCTCCTTCTTCAGCAGAACATCTGGTGGATTTGAACTGTGCACCTCTGGGATTGCAGTGCAGTTTCCTGCCACTACACCACCACAGCTCGCCACAAATTGATACATGTAAGAGTTAGAACAATCACTTAATAAATATTTACTGTGGCTCCTGGTACAGCCATCACCATCCTCACTCTGAATTCAGTTGTCGTCAAGTGGATTCTGGCTCCTGTCAGTCCTCTGTGTGTGAGAGTAAAAATGGCCTTGAAGGTTTTCTATTGCTGACTTTTTGAGAAGTAGATCATCAACCGGTGGATAGATTGAAACTTCCAGACATCTAAATTGTTGTTATTCTGTACCGTGGAGTCAAAATAAATTTGTTGATGATTCTCCAGTTGATTTCCAGAGACAACAAATTATATGAGAGGAGATTGCCCATCTTTCTTTCACAGAGCAGATGATGGATTTGAACTGCCTACCATTGTGTTGATAGTACAATTCCTTGCCACCAGACCTTCCTAATCAAGAATATTAATTGTTTGCCACCCCCAGGGTCTCTCTACTTCCTCCGGGACTGGATAGATAACTTTTATGATCCATTGCAAAACAAAAACACATAACTTTTTGTGTTTAAAAAAAAAGTTAAATCAAGTAGCATTACTTCCTTTATCCTTAAGCACATCTTCAAGGTCAATTTCTTTTCTATTGAATGACTGTGTAATTCAATGACATATCACTAAATCATTTCCCTCTTAGGAATTTAATGAGACTTAATTAGTAAATGTTGTAAGCTAGTTTCATAATTATAAGAAAAAATTAAAATGGAGGCTTTTCTATGAAAAAAAATCACAATTGATTAAAACAATTGTATTGACTTATGTACTCAGTATAAAATTGTGATATTTATAGAGTTGAACTAATTTCAGTATTTGGAAGGGCTATAAATTCAGCTCATATTATTTTTTAGATGCAAATAATTGCCTCATGATATCTGTCCTGTACTAGTCCTAAAGATTTTATGGAGCAATGAACTCAGAAATATATGCTAATAGTTTCAGAAAACATTCTTCTGGCAACATAAATACAGCCTAATATATGTCATTTATAGTTTTACTTTTAAAGATAAATATTCTTTAATTTACTACCACTACATACAGCATTTCTGTTGCAGAATTTTATCACTATAATTAGTTGACTAATTAAACACCTAGTTGTTCATACATATAGAGAGCTCTGGTGGATTAATGATAAGGAGTTGAGCTGCCCACTTAAAGGCATGTGGTTTGAATTTACCAGCTTTTTCATGGAAGAAAGGTGAGCAATCTCCTCCCAGACAACTTACTGTTTCTGAAAACCCACTGGAGTCTCAATCCTGAGTAAGTTTGACTCAGAAGGCACAAAAAGCAAGTGTATACACAGCAGCTGACACGATAGCAAACGAATTTTTACCTCAGTCAACATGTATTATTCCTTCTCCTCTGAAACCCTCTCAGATTTGAAAGAGTCTTTCCATATGGAAAGAAATGCTATTGATTTAGTCTGTATGTAGATGACCTGCTCGCCCAAAGGCCATGCTTTTGGTGATTCAAATCTACTAGAAAGAAATTTTTCTGAGGAAAAAAACAAACAAAAAAGGTCAGTCTCTTCTTTTTTTATTTTAAAGCCTTGTAAACCCAATGGAGAGTCAGCTAGTTGATTGTAGTTCAGTAGCAATGATTTCTTTGTTTCTATTACTTTGTTTCTGTATGTGAATACTTCTGCTTTTCTAAACTAACACCTCTTGTTGTTATGTGTCGCAGAGTTGCTTGCGACCTATGTACAATAGCTCTGAAATCTGCTCTATCCTGTGCCAACCTTATTGTCTCTGACACACCTTCCCTCATTACCCCAGCCACCGAATTAATCTACCTCATTGACTGTCTTCCTCTCTGTGTTGTCCCTCCACCCTTGCGAGAATTATGTCCCTCTCTAAGGACTTGTCTCTCCTTGCAACATGCCCAAATTATGTAAAATGAAAGCTCAGAAAACTTGCCTCCAAGGAGCAGCCTGGTTTCACCCTTTCTAGGGTGAACTTGTTTGTTCTCCTGGCAGTCCATGGTATATACAACACTCTTCTCCAGCTTCCACAGCTCAAAGACGTCAATTCTCTTTCTATCATCCTTAGACGTTGTCCAGCTTTCTGATGCATAATCCTTAGTATGTACATTTATCCCTTATTTCTCCCCTATGGATTTCCTGAAGAATCTCCTGTTTTTCAAAATTATTCTCATGGTATGAACAGTTATCCCAGTACACCCACCATGAAAATCTTCCCTAGAATTTTTTTTTACTGCCCTTTTCACAACACTTGCAGTGCTTTAGTCTTTGTTCATAGAATTGGGAGTATTTATAGCACAGACTGTTTCTGTTTAAAGGAAATACTTTCTAAGATTATGACAGATGGACCAAGTTCCAGTATTTTATATTTTAAAGTTTCTATATATTCAGTATCTATTTATTTATTTGGCAACTTTTTATTAAAAATATGATGTGCTACCTAAATTTAAGAGTGGTCTAGTGACCTAGTGGGAAAAGTGTTGCACTCTCAACTGAAAGGCAGGAGCTTGAACCCATCAGCTGCTATGCAGAAGAGGAACAGTCTCCTATGTGATTTATAGCCTCCATAGGCATGCTGGAGGGTTAGCTATGAATTGGTTCCTAGTGCATGACAATGACTTTGGCTCGATCAATGTTTATCGAGGACCTCCCATGTGCAAAAGTTTGTCACGTACTGAATGAGAACATGGCCCTATTCACACAGAGCCTTAATTTAAGTATGAAAAGAAAGAACATAATAAATTAGGTAATACGTGTGATGATTTCATGGACAAAAGAGTTAAAAAAGAATATAGAAGGATGATAGAATGGGCTACAATTTTTAACAAGTGTAAAGTGAAGAACTCATTCCTCTACTGACATTTTAGAAAATTACAAAGAGGGGTAGGTGAGAACTCTTTAAGGAAACTGAGGAGATAAAGATTCTAAACACAAATAACAAGTGTGTGTATCCTGAACCAGAGTGAATTTTGTTTATTTTAGGAATAGCAAGCAACACTATTGAGATGGAATAAAATGAAGCAGGGAGGAGTGATCTTCCAGCAGATTTCCAGAGAGTGTAAACCGTGCTGGAGAAGATAGCTGTTTCTTTGGGATTGCAGTGCAGTTTTTTACCACTAGGACACCCGAGCTTCCTAGGAATAACAAACAGTTGAGTAGAGGGAACACAGTGAACCAAGGAGAATTATAAGAAGTTGAGATTATAGGGAAAAATGAGCTGCCATATCACATATGGCAGAGGGGCTCTGATGATGGAATCCTAGGGAGCTGAGAGGCTAACCCAAAGCCCATATCTCTTTTACTGTTTAAATCCAATGACTCTTAAAATATATAGAAATTGGCTAAATGTAGGGCTATTAAGAATGGTAACATACTGGTTAGGAGAGATATAAAACAATCAAGGATAATCCCAATGTTTTTGGTTTTTTGATTTGTTGCTGTTACGTGCAGTCTCGTAGCCTGTGACTCAAAGACCATACACACAATAGCTCTGAACCCTGTCCTGCCCTGAGCCCATCTCACTGTCTCCAATACACATGTTCCTGTTACTCCAGTCACTATGCCAATCCATCTCATTCAGGTTCTTCCTATTCTGCATTGTTTCTTTACCCTTCCAAGCATGATGTCCTTCTCCAAAGACGTGTCTCTCCTGGCAGCATGCTCAAAGTATGTGATATGGAGCATCAAAATCCTTGCCTTCAGAGAGCAAGATTTTTCCAACCTATCCAGGACAGACCTGTTTGTCTCTTAGAAGTCCAGGCTATGTTAACTTCCTGAACTTCTCCAGCCCCACACCTCAAAGGCATCAATTCTTCTGTCATCTTTATTCATTATCCAGTTCTCTGATACATAGTAAATAATTGCGAAGACTATGACCTGGATCAGGAACATCTTAGTCTCTAGACTGACACCTACTGCACTTCCACACTCTGGACAGGTACCTGAGAGCTGACTTTCCTAACCCAATTCGTCTTTTGATTTCCTGGCTGTTGGTTCTAAGAGTGTTGATCGTGGATTTGAGCAACCTGAAATTAATATTCTCAATCTCTTCGCCATCTATTGGTGCTGCCAATTGACCCAGTGGTAAGAACCTTCGTTTTCTTGATATTGAGCTCCAATCCCTATTGAAGACTGCAGCCCCCGACTCTATGCAGTAGATATTTTAAGTTGATTTCAGTTTTAGTGAGCAAGGTTGTATATCTACGTAACACAAGTTGTTGATGAGTCTTCCCCAATTCTAATACCACATTCCTCCTTGTGAAATATCAGTTTTCCAAATTATCTGTTTCACATTTATATTGAAAAGGTATGGAGACAGGATGCAATCCCTGTCATACTTTTCTGATTTTGAACGATGGTTTCATTGTTTCATGGTTTCAGTGTTTCATTGTTCCGATGACTACCTACTGCTCTAAATATAGGTTTTGCATGAACACAATTAAGTATTCTGGGATTCCCATAGTTCTCAAGGTTAGCTACAATGTGTACACACTCAAATGCCTTTTAATAGTCAATGAAACACAGATAGACATTCTTCTGATACTCT
>NW_006399917.1:7101156-7118268 GCF_000299155.1 Elephantulus edwardii
AGAAGAGAAGAGAAGAGAAGAGAAGAGAAGAGAAGAGAAGAGAAGAGAAGAGAAGAAGAAAAGAAAGGAAAAGAAAAGAAAAAGAGGCTGAACAAGTACCTAGAAAAGAGATGTAGACAGAAAAAGAAGAAAGCCAATGGAGTAAGCCTTGGTCTATCCTAGAGGATAGAAGTTGAAGGTATTAGGAGAATTTATCACAACTGAGTTAGAGAAAGAAATCAGTAGATAATTTTGGAGGTCATTAAAAAGCCCAAGGGGGACATTTTTTTCCCCAAGGAAGAATAAGTGATCAATAATTATCACTGGGATTAAATTTAGAGATCATTAGTGGTTTTACAAAAGAGTTACAGTGTAAAGTTAGTGTGGGAACGGAAATCAACTTTATTTATTTTAAATAGGAAGAAATTAATAAGATTTAACAAATATAAAAAATATCTGAGGTGTTGAGGTACAGTATTTATAAAGGGACCAGAGATATGAGACCAAGAAAAATTTCCTAAAGAGCACAGAAAATTCACCACATTTGAATGTTTGTAGAGATTATTTTTTCAGTTCTGGTTTTATTTTTTTAAGAGAGCCATTTAAAAATACCAGTATCATTAGACAGTAATAAAGAAAAATGTTAATATTATTATGATCAGAGTCAGCTAAACAACAGAATTTGTAAACAAGAGAAATTGTAATGATAGTGAAATAGGTATATGGGATAGAATCCCAGAGCACTTGATTGTGCTCATGAGGAACCTATACCTGGACCAGGAGGCTGTTGTGTGAATGGAACAGGGGGATATGGTTTGGAATTGGGAAGGGAGTGTGTCAAGGATATATTCTATCTCCATACCTGTTTAATCTATATGTTGAGCAAGTTATCCAAGATGCTGGACTCTATGAAGAGGAATGTGGCATCAGGATTGGAGGAAGACTTATCAATAACTTGCATTATTCAGATGACACAGCCATGCTTGCTGAAAGTGAGGAGAGTTTGAAGCACTTGTTGCAGAGGATCAAGGAATACAGCCTTCAGTATGGATTGCATCTCAGTATCAAGAAAACAAAGATTTTTACCACTGAACCAAAACGCAGTGTCATGATGGGTGGAGAGGAGATTGAAACTGTCAACAGATTCATCTTGGGTGGATCTGCAAGACCACTCAGGAAATAAGGAGACATACCACACTGGGAAAATCTGCAGTTTGGGACCTTTCCAAATAATTGAGGAGTAATGATGTCAGATTCAGGACTAAGGTGTTGTCTGATTCAGGCCATGGTCTTTCTGAATACTAGCTGTCTCCAAGACCTGGACAATGAATAAGGTTGAAAGAAAAAGAATTGATGCCTTTGAACTGTGGTGTTGAAGAAGAACAGCAAACATTCCATCAATGGCCAAGAAAATGAATAGATGTGTCTTGGAGAGGTTGTGGCCAGAGTGATATCCTTCTCCAATGTCTGGACTCTCTTGGCAATATGCCCAAAGTATATGAGATGGAGTTTCAAATTTTTTTTACTCCAAAGAGTTTATTCGTTAGAGAGGGACATCATGCTTGGGAGGGTGAGGGGCAGGCAAAAGAGAGGAAGATCCTCAACCAGGTGGGTTGACATTGGTGACTGTAGCAATGGAAATGAGTATGTCAGAGATTGTGAAGAATATATGGGGTCTGACAGTGTTCGGATTGGTTGTTAATAGTGTTGCTATGAGTTGTACTTGAATAAATGGCACCTAACAACAACAAGAATATATTTCTCATTGCATTGCTAACTGAAAAGTCAGTAGCTTGAATCCCTCTGAGGAAAGAAGAGCAGTGTTATCGTGAAAAGATCAGAATGGTTTCTGTGAGTCAGTTTCAGAATCAATGATGGCAGTACGTGGTTAAGGGTTCAAGTATAATGGGGAAAAAAAGACAAATTGTTCATTAATTTAACAAGCACTGCAACCACAAGGTACGTGGTCTGAGGACATCAACTGCTCCATGGAAAAAGGATGGGCAATCTCCACCCATGTGATTAACTGACTCTGAAATTCTGCCAGAGTGTCAGCTATGGGTTTGTTCCGACTCTATGGTATGCAAAAACAACAACAACAACAACTTCAATAGATAAAGATATGCAGGAAAATGTATTTAAATTATGATTTATTATTAGGGACGTCTGGTGGCTTCGTGGTAAGGAGTTTCACTGCTAACCCAAAGGCAGGTGTTCAAATCCATCAAGTGCTTCACTGGAGAAAGATAATCTCTCTTCCATGTTATTTGCAGCCTCTGAAAACTTGTTGAGTTAGCTAACAGTAAGTTTTGACTCAATAGCATATAACAACCACCACCACCACCACCACCACCATTTATTGATTCATATTATGACACATGTGTATTAATTTAGGGTCCACTGAGGAGAAAGAAATAACATTGATTTTTGTTTGTTTGCTTGTTAAACTAAAATCATCCAATGTAGAGATTTTACTTTAAGTATTGTAGAACCAATAAAAGCAGAGAATATCATGGAAGAGTTACTGATGATAAAAACTTACTACCTAAGGCCAGGACAATTAAAAAGATACTTGAATTATTAAAATTTTCTAGCTAATGGATAGAGAAACTGTAGCGCCGAAACTTAGGCACATTTCTTACTTGTCCATTTAGTTGAAGCTGGTGACTGTGAATGAGTTAAGAAACTTTGATCTAGGAATGTTAAGGAAATGTGTAAACCAAAAGCAACTGCAGCTTTAACAACGGGATGTCACAGTCTGAGTGAAAAGGAATTGCTGTAGTGATGCTGAAAACCAAGAGGAACAGGAAACAAACAGGAAGGAGCAGATTCCTTGTTTTTTTCTCCCTGCTTTCCAGTGCATTTCCAGAGCCAGCAACCAGATGAACTCAGCTGAATATGTAGTCTCAGCAACAATCATCAAAGACTGAAGGGTAGGTTTGAAGGTGAAAGTTGTAACAACTGGAACACGAAAGTTATAACAGAAATGCCCTAGCCATTCACATATTTGGGCTTTTTTTCTTCTTCATGATTCCTGCATCATTTAAGTTCTCGGATGAAAGTGCAATTTTATCAAGAGTGTGCTGTTAACTCCATATAATTGGATGTTGATTGCTTAGACAATACATTTGCAACTTTAAATAGTTTAGCTTCACAAACTCTGTAGAATATTGTGAAGTCATGTCTCAACTTGCTTCAGATATTCACACAAAGGGACAACAGAATTAATGGGTATATGCTGGAGTAATTTTATTCTGCTTCATCACTTTAGTAAAGATCGATATGTAGTTTCATGACTTAGAATTTATAGTTTTACTTGAATTAGGAAAAGACAGAAATTTAAAGCAAAATATATACCCAGGCATCAACTTGGTTCTGTATTTCTTTCTTTTCCCATTATTATAAAGAAAATATTTTGTTTCAATTTAAAAATAGTCATTTCAACCTTATAATCCTTACATAATGTTCCCACCTATATATCAATAGTCAATAAGTAATAGAGGTTAAAAGCATAGTCTTTTGATTATCCCTTTAAAATCTTGAAAAGAAAATGGCATTGGAATAGGCAAGAGGCAAGGCACTGGAACTCTTACAGAAACTACAGAAAAAATGTCCAGCTCAAGTAAGTTACTCAACGATGAAATTATATATAGAGAAAACTATTTTCGTTTATTAATGTTGGTATTGAGTTGATCATTTGGGCACCATGTCAAAACTCAGTTAATGGCTTCTTAAGGGGAAAAGAGGTAAAGAAATTTGATAAAGCAACACAGTAAGAAATAAGATTTTGTAAAATAAGTAGATTTTAATTGCATCTACTGCAAAGTATTATTTTCTCTAAGTATTTGAAGTCAATTGTTCATATGCATTATTGCATAACAATGAAGTTTCTCATGCTCCACTTAGATTCTTGCTTCTATTGTTAATTATTTTGAATAATTGTTAAATCAGAATATTTTTACTAGCTCTCAAGATGATGCAGTAGATATTATTTATATATTTATTTTGGTTCAACATCTCTATTAGATGTTGTAGATTTTAAAAAGTATTATATAAATCTATGAGTTTTCTTATTTACTTGCTGACAACCTTTGTGTGCTGGGGAAAATTTAACATTAAGCCAGAAATTTATACCTAATTGTAATGCAGTATATTTTTTTATTCCAAAGACTAAAGGCCATTCTTTGGATATTTAAGTTATTATTTTGCAAGAGGGAGTTTGCATGGACATTTGAAAACATGTTTTTGTATTTTAAAACTAGGCAAAGAAATAGTAGGATTTTATTGTAATAATTATATTAATGACCATGCTAGACTTAAAATATCACTGAATATTAAAATTACAATCTAAGTTCTTATAAATGTCAACAATGTATTTGAAATTTCTTCTTTGAAGAAGAAAATACAACATTCTAAGCTTTTCATGTGTATTGAAAAACATGTTTATTGTAATTGTTATTAGGTGCTATTCATTATGAACAACAGATGTGACACTTGCATATGTCATTCTCTGTTGCGCTCAAGTGAAAAATGGTAGTCAATGTGTCAATCCTTCTTGTTGACATTGTTCTTTTGCTGATCTTTCTAAGCATGATATCCATTTCCTAGAGTTTGTGAGATGAAACTTCACCATCCTTGCCTTTAAGGAGAATTCTGGCTGCACTTTCTCCAAGATATAGATAGAGAGGTAGAGAAGTAGATAGAGAGGTAGCTAGCCAGAGAGGTAGAGAAGTAGAGAGGTAGACAGCTAGATAGCCAGAGAGGTAGAGAGGTAGAGAGATATATAGATGATAGATATGGATGGATAGATAGATAGATAGATAGATAGATAGATAGATAGATAGATAGATGATAGATAGAGAGATACAGGAGTTTTTTGGCAGTCAATGGAACACCAAAAATCAAAGGCACCTATTCTTCTGACATCTTTACTTATTGTCCAGGTCTCTGATACAATCAGCTGGTTGAAAAGATCATGGCTTGATTCAGCCAAACCTTAATTTTTAAACTGACATCATCATTATTCTGAACCTTGGAAAAGTTCTTCACAGCAGATTTCCTGATGAAATGTATCAACTGATCTCCAAACTACTCGCACCAAGGGTTTGTGCCTCTAAGTAAGGTGGGATCATGAACAATTTCAATTGTTCCCCCATCTATCATGATGTTGCCAAATGATCCACTGGTGAGGATTTATGTCTTCTTGATGTTGAGATGCAATACACATTGTAGACTGTAATCCTTCCTGCAGCAAGCACTTCAGGTCTTACTCACTTTCAGTCAGCAAGGTTGTGCCATCTGCATAAAAAGATTATTCATGAGTCTTCCTCCAGTCTTGATGCCAACTTCTCAAATAATTTGTTCAGCATTCATACTGAATATATATAAAGAAAAGATACATTACTGAGCATATCTTTCTTGATTTTAAACCATTTATTATTCCTTTGTTATGTTTGAGTGATAGTTTTTTGCTGTAGGTATATTTTTAGCATAAGCTTCAAATCATACACGATTGGTGAAGCTTCAAAAGAAGATGAAAATAATACTAAGTCACTGTACTAAAAAGAATTGGCTGAAGTAGCATATGATAAAGAGCCAATGGTGATGAGGGAATAAGTTCAATCTACTGAAGACATTGGGTAAAGAGTAACAGATACAACTCTGGATGTACTCACCAATCTGTGCCAAGAAATTTGGAAAACAGCTATGTGGCCAACTGCTACGAGAGTAGTGAATCACAAAAGATAATTGAGCAGAATGTGAAAATTATTGAGCAATTTCATTAATATCACATGCAATCACTATCCTGGTGAAGATCATCCAAAAATGTCTAGGACAGTACATAGAATGAGAACTGCCAGGTTCAAGCTGCATTTAGAACAGGTCACTGTTTGTGGACATTGCTGATATATTGGGTGGATCTTAACAGAAGAGCAAAGAATAGCAAAGATCTTTAACAGAAAGCAAAGAATACAAGAATGTTTATTTGTGATTAATAAATATGGAAATGTATATGACTATGTGGATCACAACATGCTATAGCTAACATTGAGAAGAATGGGAATCTCAGTGCGCTATGTAGACAGGATTTAATCCTGAGATATACCTCTCCAGATTTTAAACCATGCATTACAGATTTACAACCTTGGAACCCATATTCCAGAGAGAGAGAGAGAGCGAGAGTGAGAGATCGGCAGAAAGCAGAGAGTACTAGAAGAATGTTTATCCGTATTTTATTGACTATGCAAGGGCATTTTACTGTGGATCACAATAAATTGTGGCTAACCTTGTGGAAAATAGGAATCTCAGAACACTTGATCATGCTTTTATGAAACCTATACTTGGATCAAGAAGTAGTCCTCAGAAAAGAGCAAGGAAACACTACATGATTCAAAATCAAGAAAGGACTGTGTCAGGGATGCATCCTGTCCCCATGCCTTTTCAATCTGTGTGCAGGAAAGATCATTCAGGAAGAAGAGCTTTATGAGGAAGAGTGTAGCATAAAGATTGGACGGAGACTTATTAACAACCTACGATATGCAGATGACACAACTTTGCTTGCTGAAACTGAAGAAGACCTAAAGCACTTGCTGGAAAAGATCACAGACTGTAGTATTAAATATGGATTGAAGATCAACATCAAGAAGACAAAGATTCTCACCACTGGGCCAATTGGCAGCATCATAATAAATGAAAAAGAGATTGAGGTTGTCAACAATTACAGCTTTCACAGATCCACAATCAACACTCTAATGCCAGCAGTCAGGAAATCAAAAGACGAATTACATTGGAAAAATCTGCTGTCATGGACCTCTCCAGAGTGCTGAAGAGCAATGCTGTCAGTCTAGATACAAAGGTGTGCCTAATCCAGGCCATGGTTTTCTCAATTACTTGTTAAGCTCCAGAGAATTGGACAATGATTAAGGATGACTGAAGAAGAATTGATGCCTTTGAGTTGTGCTGGAGAAGAGTCTTAAACATACCATGAATTGCCAAGAAAACAAGTAAGTCTGTCTTGGAGAAGGTGAAACCAAGTCTCTCCTTGGAGGCTAGGATTTTAAAGCTTTGCCTCACTTACTTTGGGGACGTGGCCAGGAGAGATCAGTCCTTGCATAAGAACATCGTGCTCAGAAGGGTGGACAGACAGTGCAGGAGAGGGAGACCCCAGATGAGATGGATTGATACAGTAACTGGGACAACTGAGGTTGATGTGTCAGAATTAGTGAGACTGGCTCAGGACAGGAAAGGGTTCAGAGCTGTTGTACATAGGGTCACTATGCATCACAGGTGAGTCAACCAATGGCATTCTATGACAGGTTTAGAAGCAGAAGTAGCTTCCACTTTCTAAACAACATGCTTCCAGAAACTCTATGAATTTTGATAAATGTCAATAGTTGTAGAGGGGCTTTAGACCTTTTGTTCATAGGGTCTCTATGAGTCATGCTTGACTCGAAGGCAATACAACAACAACAACATATGTGTGTGTGTGTGTGTGTGTGTGTGTGTGTATATATATACATATATATATATTTTTTTCTGTCTAATAATCATCTACAAGGATCTCAGGTAGACTAATGGCCAGAAGCAGTGTTACAATCCAGAAGGTACATGGTTCAAGTACACCAGCAGTTCTGCAGGAGAAAGATGGACAGTCTCCTTCCGTGTGATTCATTGCTTCTGAAAACACCCCACAGTGTCATCTATGGGTTGGTTTCAACAGTATAGGTACACAACTACAGTAATATATATATATATATAACTTGGATCAGATGTATAGGCATAATAACTGGGGTAATGGGGGTAGGTGGTTTGGAGTCAGTGAGATTGGCTCAAGATAGGGTAGGATTTAGAGATATTGTTCATACTGTTGCTTTCAAATCAAGGACACTTAACAACAGCAACATAAATTTACAAATTCTCTCTCTCTCTCTCTCTCTATATATATATATACATATATACATACACACACACACATATCTATCTCATCTCTCTATACACACAAACACACATTGGTTGTGGTTGTTAGGTGCCATTGAAATGAGTATAACTCATAGTGACCTTGTGAACAACAGATCTGACCGTTGTCCTATCCTGTGCCATCTTCACACTTCCTAATACACTAGAGCCCAATGTGGCAGTTACTGTGTCAATTGCCTGGCTAAGGGTCTTCCTCTCCTTTGCTGACCGTCCACCCTTTCAAGCCTTATGTGCATATCCAGGGAATATCCCCTGTTAGCAACATGCTCAAAGCATGTCAGACAGAGATTCAAAATTTAAATTGTACTTTTTAAAAAACTATTTCTTTCCTTTAATATACTTTATTTTGAAATATTCTTAATTTAATACCCAAATATATCACTTATAGTTCTACTTTCCACAAAACGCTTTCTACTTTCTTCTTAATTTGGACAAATTCTCTGTGACTTCAAAATAAGGATAAACTTTCCTCCAATGTTGTATAATATGTTTATTATCTAAGCCTTCACCAACCATTTCTGATTTTTATTTATACCAGTCACCTCTTCCAGGTAATATACAATCAAGAATATTAAACTTCTTCCAGGTTTTTTTCTATTTCCAAATTCCAAAGTACCTCCAAATTTCTCAAATATGTTTTAAAGTAGTTCCCTGTTTATGAGTGTCAAAATTTATGTTAGCTTCCTAAGGAAGCTGTAACAATTTGTTATAAAAAATGTATAAAATATATTTCCCCACAATTCTCTAGACTCTAGAAGTCTCAGAGTCTCTTCAATGATTCATTGGCTTTATAGGGATAAGTCTTCTCTGTTTGATTCACCTTCTGTTTCTGGTATCATTAAGTATCCCTTATTGTTGTTTACCATCAAGTTGGAATGCATCCGTAATTTACCCTCCAGCAGGTTTTCAGAAGCAGTTTATTGAACAGGATGCAATTGCCCATCTTTCTCCCATGCAGCAGCTGGTGTGTTTGAACTACATGCCTTCGAGATTGCAGTTCAGTTTATCACCACTAGGCCATTAGAGCTCCATTCTAATTCTACTCCTATCTTCATATGGCTCTCTATCTCCCCAGTACGTTTATGTCTATACGTCTTTTCCTTCTGTCTCTACTTATTTCAATTATTGTCTGTCCTTTTCCTGTTGAATCAAGACTGATCCATAGCTGATTATCCAGGGAGTTGTAAGAGGCAGTAAATCACATGAAAGGAAAATGTCTATTCTCCTGTCGTGGAGCAACTGGTGAACTCTAACCTTTGTGCATTTGAGATCACAACACAGCTTCTTACCACCAGGCCATTGTTGTAATGTGCTGTCAATTAAACTGCGACTCATAGCTTCTGTACGTACAATAGCTCTGAACCCTATCCTGAGCCAATCTCACCATTTCTAGCGTACTCATCCCTATTATAATAGTTACTGTGTCAATTCATCTCATTCAGGGCCTTCCTCTCCTGTACTTCTAAGCATGATGTCCTTCTCCAGGAACTGTCCCCTCCTGGCAACATGCCCAAAGTATGTGAGACAGAGCTTCAAAATGCTTGTCTCCAATGAGCAATTTGGTTTTACCTTTTCTATGACACACCTGTCTGTTATTTTGTCAGTCTAGGGTATGTTCAAGACTCATCTCCAGAACCACAACTCAAAGGCATATTCTTTGCTGTCATCCTTAGTCATTGTCCAGCTCTCTGATGTAAACCAACTAATTGCAAAACTATGGATCAGGTGCACCTTAGTCTCTAGACTGACATCATTGCTCTTCAGCACTTTTTCCTTGACAGTAGATTTTCCTAACGCAATTTGTCTTTTGATTTCCTGATTGCTAGTGCCAAAAATGTAGATTGTGGAACTCAGCAAGCTGAAATTGTTAACAGTCTCAACTCTAGGATTACTCTTTACACACCACAAAAATACTATATCCATGTTAGGTCACACTGAGTGTCTATAGTTATGTTGATATTGCTGTTATGTGCCATCAAGTTGAATAGGATTCACAGCAGCCTTGTCCCATCCTGTTCCATCCTCCTCATCTCTGATACACTTGACCTCATTGCTGCAGTCACTGTGTCAGTCCATCTGGTTGAGAGCTGTCCTCTCTTCTACTCATTCTTAGCGTTTCTAAGAATGATGTACCTTTCCAAAGAATAGCTTCTTCTAGCAACACGTCCAAAGGATGAGAAACAAAACTTCACCATCCTTCCCTCCAAAGACCATTCTGGCTACACTTTTCCCAAGACATATAGCTCTTTTTTCTTGTGGCAGTCTATGAGATATTCTGTACTCTTCATGGGGAAAAGATAGTAATCTCTTCTAGTACAATTTACTGCCTCTGAAATCCTACTGAAAGGTCAACTTTGAGTCTGTTTTGACTACATGACACATAAAAATAACAACATGATCAGAGATAGGAGGAATTTGTGAGTAATAAAGTTGAATATATCATTTGAGGGAAATATGCCAAGCTTAGTTGTGAATGTTAAATTTATATTAATTCTTGTATTAAATATTTTTTTAAAATTATGTAACTTATAGGATATGATTTTGCTGTTGTTAGGTTCATTAAGTTGAGTACGACTCATAGTGAACCTATCAGAAATAGATCTGAACTTGTCCAATCCTCATAATTTCTGACAGCCATTGCGGCAATCGCTGTGTCAATCCATCTTATTGAAAATCTTTCCCTTTTTTGCTAACTCTCCACCTTTCTGAGCATTATGTGCTTTTCCAAGCCTTTCCTAGCAACATGCCCAAAGCTTGTGATATGAAGCTACTCCAGCATTGTCTCCAAGGAACATTCAGGCTACACTTTTTTCTGAGACATAATCTGTTTGCTTTGTTGTCAGTCTACAAGATATTCACTACTCTTCTTCCACATCACAACTCAAAGGTATCATTCTGTCATCTGTGTTCATTGTCCTGATTTCAGATGCATGGCCTAAATCAGGCCAGTTGATTTTAGCATGATTTAATATGATTTTTCCCTTTTTTTTCTAATCTTACCCTCTGTTCATGGTGACTCTTAAAAGTTAGATCTTACTAAAATATACAATTGCTGTCAGGAGATTTTATATATATATATATATATATATAATTTTCTACTCTAATGAAAAAGAATTCAATCTTGGGTTTTGGTGATAGGTTCCGACCATCAAAAATAAGCAAGCTGTATTCAAAATCTATTTTGTATTATGAAGCTAATGTGTTAGATAATGCTTGGCCTATTTAATACTCAGAAAAAAGAACACATTCCTGTCAATTGAAAATTATATGAATGGTGCCTAGTGTTTTACTAGTACTCTAGTAAATCTCTGAAGAAGTTTACACTATAAAGACATAAATTCCCATTTTCCCTATTCACACATTCCTAAAACATTCCGAAAAGAAAAATTATGTGCTAAAATAGTTTTGTTCTTCGTGGCTGTAGTCAGGTTTAGGTTAAATCGAGTCTGCATAATTCCTCCTATGATTTTACAATTCTCCCTTTGCTTAGTGCAAACCCTGTAAAGCTTTTCTACAAGATAAAGCCTTCCTTTTGGGAAAGCAATTGCAGAAGCCTGCTAAATGGCAGTGCAATGAACAATGCTAACCTCGATTTGTTAATTGAGGTCATTGGTTAGCTTTAGAAAATACTGTATACACAATTAAGCAGCCATTTCAAACTGCTCTTCCTTGTTAACTGGTTTTGAGATATTCTTCTGGACAGAAAATTGATAGGCATGGTAAACACGCTCTAGTTGCCTAATTAGCTCAGGTACTACAATTACTGGTGTTCGATATCTATCAACAAAGCAAAGGTGCTTTAAATGTCATATAAACACTAGAAATAAAAATGAAGCACAAAGGGATTTCACAGAGCCAACCATGTGAATGAAAGCTGACTTCTTGTTAATCCTGTCTTGTCGAAAACTCTGCTGAGGGGGAGAAAAGAGAGAGAGACACACAAAACTTTCTTTGATTTTTAAATTGCCATTTCTGAGAGTTAGTGAGGCATTTAAGATGTATCCTAGCTTTATGAATCCTTATATTAAACTGGAATAGCAAAGTAGTTATTAGAATAAGTCAACCAAAGTGCTATTGCCAGAAATGCAGTCATTCCCCTAGTCTGTCCCACATGCTAGATAAGCTATCAAGAAGCTATCTTGTTCTACATGCCATTAAGTCCCTACTAGTCTATCAGAGTCAACTCTGTCATTAAGACCCATATTGGTCTATCAGAGTCAACTTTTAATCAGCAATGTATTTCTGGAGTGTTGTTTCTTCTATTTTGAATCCCTCCTTTCTCTGACTCTAATACTAATTCACTTGCTAATTCAACTGAAATATTTTAAGTAAGTGGCATCCACTTCGTAAACTAGGTGCCCCCAGAAACTCTACAAACTCTCTAAACTCTATAAATGTGCAGAAATGATGTTATTTATAGAGCAAAGTTCAGGTCTTTCTTTGCAAAACTTACTTTGAGTGGTATTCAACTCGATGTCACTTAACAACTGCTAAATGAGAATAGTGCTCTTAAATCTGGAGGAACATTCTTCTACTTTGCACATGACTCTTTGTGCTGCATCAAGTAACCTGGCTTTGCTGTGTTGCTGAATCTTGTGCCATTGGGGTACCAAAGACCATAATGGTTTCCCACCGTGGACAGTGTTTGGTGGAACTCCCAGTTGTAAGATGGGTTTGGAAGCAGGAGTGGCACCTGCTTCCTAAACCACATGCCTCTGGAAACTCTATAAACTTGGAAAAACAACAGTGGTTATAGAAAGGCATTAGATCTCTTGTTCATAGAGTCACTATGAGTCATGCTTGACTCAGTGTCAATGAACAACAACAACTTTGTTCTAGTGATGTTGTTCTTGTTGTTGTTGTTGATTGCCTCACAGTTGAGCACAACTCATAGCACCCCTATGAACAAAAGGCCTGGAACTCTTCTACAACTATTGACATTTATCAAAGTTCATAGAGTTTCCAGAGGCATATTGTTTAGGAAGTGGATGCCATATAGTTAAAATGCTTGTAATTTAAAGACTACCCAGCATAGTGTAAAGACTGCACTGTATAATCCAGTTGACATCTCACCACTAATTCTCTCCTGCCTCTTTGCTGCAAGAATCCTTCCACCAGAATCTGCTTGACTCAGACAAATCCTATAGCATCTCAGGTCTAGGTGATAAGAAATAAGTGGTGTCCCAACCTACTTCAAAGTAATCGATTCAGTAATGGACATATCACTCCATTTAGAGCTACTGGGTTATTAAAAGGGATTTTCTAAGACTTTAGAGGAAAGTTATTCCTGACCTAAATTTTGATGAGCAAACTTCTAGAGTATTTTGCCTCTGGATAGAAAAGAAAATATTTCAGATATTTTCCCACGTGCAGTAGGCAGAGAAAAATATACAAACACAGAAAAGAGGGCAGATTCAAGGTAGTGGTTGTGCAAAGAAATCAGTCATTGGATTAATCTGACCCTGAAGCCTGCCTTATATTCAAACTTTATTATTTTTATGTCAGTGTGCTCTGGCTTTTCTATAACTTGAAGTCATAGGAAGTTATTTGATAAATTTGAAAATAGTCCTAGACAAAAAATACCAATATATTCAGAACTCTCTTATTTTATTTCTTATTATATTCTTATTTGACTATTATTGATTGAATTGTGCTCCTGTAAAATACTTTTATGGAATGATATAATATGGAGACTTTGTAGTGATTCTCCCATGAAATGATAAATCAAACAGTTATAAAAGGATTAAAGGGAGAATACAACACCCTTTAATTCAATCACAGCCCTAATCTGACAGAATGGGAGCTCCCTATGGCGTGGCAGGTAAAGTCTTTGATCTTACTATAGTTAAAAAGAGAAGAGAGATAGCCCAGAGTAGAGGACCTCAAAGTCATCAAAGGAGTATGACTAAGAGTGGAGTGTTTCCTTTTAGATCTATCCCCTGTGTAAAGTAGTTCCTTAACCAAGATTAAGACACATAGCGATTCTACAAGGAATGCCAGGCTGAAGGAAACAAGGCTCTTTCTCCAGAACTACAGAGAAATACGATTTTCCCCTAGAGCTGACTGTCTAAATGTGGACTTCTAGCCATCTAAACTTAAATCTGAAGACAATTCAAAAATAGCTAGAAAAGTAAATTGATGGAGAACTAACAGAAATTCAAGTTGGATTTAGAAGAGGCTGTGACAATAAGGATATCATTGATGATGTCAGATGGATCTTGGCTGAAAGAAGAAAGTTGTCTATTTGTGTTTTATTGACTATGTGAAGGCATTCAACTCCAGAACAAAACCAGCTACGGCTAACATTCAGAAAGATGAGAATCCCAGAACACTTAGTTGTGGTCATGCAAAACCCAAGTCTAGATGAAGAGGCAGTCATCCAAACAGAGAAAGAAATGCAACATGGTTTAAATTAGAGAAATAACCTGCTGGCTGAAAACAAGCATTTGACAATATCTCTCAGACAAGGGCGTCATAATGAACCTTTACAGAATTCTACAGGGCCTTTAGGTGACAGTCTGAAGACTAAGGTGAGCCTAATCCAGACCACTGTCTTCGCAATTACTTGTTATGCATCAGATACTTGGATAATGACTAAGGATGACAGAAGAAGACTCAGTGTTTCTCAAAAAGCTGAATATAGAAATTTCGTATAACTCAGCTATTCCTCTGCTTGGAATATACCCCGAGTAAATGAGAACTGAGGCACAGAGACTTGTACACTGAGGTTCATAGCATTGTTATTCACCATAGCAAAAACATGGAGACAGCCCAAATGCCCATACACAATGGAATGGATTGAGAAATTATGGGACATTCACACAATGGAATACTATGTAGCATACAGGAGCAATTATTTTGTAAATTACTATCTAACCTGGGAGGGACTGGAGAGCATTATGCTCAGTGAACTAAATCAATCTCATAAAGACAAATAATGTATAAGTCCATTGTTGTAGAATGAGTATGAGGATCCAAGGCAGGGAGGAGGGAGGCTTAATCATAGGATCACACAATTTGATGGGTGGAGGTAATGCTGGTTAAGGGAAAGGAAAAGATCTGTTGTGAAAGCAATGTATATGAACTTTATGAACTTTGTATGTAAACGTATTTTTTAAAAGAAGATTGAAGTGCCAAAAAAAGCAAAATAAGGAAATAAATATGTCAAGGCTGTGTCTTGATTCCATTCCTCTTTAACCTGCATGCTGAGCAAATCATTTGAGAAATTAGATTTTATGAAGAAGAATGTGCCCTCAAGAGTGAAGGAAGACTTATCAACAACCTGTGTTATGCAGATGATACAATATTACTTGCTGAAAGTGAAAAGGGTTTGAACTATATGCTACAGAAGATAAAAAACTACAACCTTGTCTATGGATTACATCAAGAAGACAAAAATCCTCACCTTTGAGCCAACAGGTAATAAATAGGATGGATGGAGAAAAGATTGAAGTTGTCAGTTACTTCACCTTAGTTGGATCTGCAATCAACACTCATCCTATCAGCTATAATTCGATCAAGATATGTCACATTTGGAAAATGTGCTGCCAGGGACCCCTTCAATTACTTGCCATGCATTTGGAAATTGGACAATGACTAAGGATGATAGAGGAAGGATGATAGAAGATGAATTGATGTCTTTGTGTCCTGGTGTTGGAGAAGAGAACTGAATATCCTACCAACTACCAAAAGACCAAAAGTCTATCTGCAAGAGAGTGTGAATAAAAAGATAATACTCAGCATGTTCTTAGGAGAGACCAGTCCTTGGAGGATATTATGCTTGGAAAGGTGATCAACACAAAATAGATGACCCTCAATAAAATGAGTTGACAGAGTGACGGTCATAATGAACTCAAGGGTATTAGAGATGGTGAGGATAGCACAGGGTAGGGCAAGGTTCAGATTAAAAGTTCATGTAGTTTGTGTTGCTGTTATGAGTCAGTGAGTCATCTGCGACTCATAGCAACCCTATCTACAACATCTCTGACCTCTGCTCTATCTTGAACCAACTCCAGCATGATGTCTCTCAGATCATTGGGTTGTTATAACTTACAACTGACTCAAAGTCACATAACAATAATAACAATAAAGTAAGTGAGAATAACATTCTGCTTATTAAAGCCATTCACTAGGATAGCTCAGTTATAGCACTGCTAGATAAATAATGCACTGACCTTTTGCCAACATTTACCTTTAAAGCACTAATATATGTTCTCTTTGTAGCAAGTCAAGAACACTTGCTTTTTAAACAAAAAAGTTGCCAATGAATTTACTGGTAAATTACTTTTATTAATATAATAAATACATGCCTTTGTAAAAATAAATAGAACTGAAAAGGGACTATTGTGCATGGCAAAGGTTAGCATAAAATAACGTTTATGAACTTTCTTTTTTTTTTCCATTATGAAAACCATTTATGTGAGGCAAAATATGGTGAAAATTACAGTAGTGTAAAGATGAGAAGAGTGGGGACAAGAAATCTCCAGTACTGAAAAGGAACAACCAAACAAGAATGTTGACACATGGTGAAAACTAAAACCACTGTACAATTTGTGCAGAAACAGTCAAAGGGGAACATAATTTTCCATGTAAACTTTCATCAAAAACACAATAAAATATTATTTTTTAAACGCATGTAACACAAAAGGAGATAGGGATGGTTGGTGAGTAAAGAGATACATTTATACATATAATAAAGTAAAACAGTCAAGTAGGATTCCTTGCAGGTAGTAGTTAGAGTTTAAAATGTGTATATGTGATTAGATAAAAAGTTCTGGGGTTATGATAAAATGCTATTTCTTCATCTGGGAGGTGGTTAAAGAGACATATTTTGTTTATGAAAATTCATGAGACTAGACTAAGGTGCACCTGATCCAGGCCATGGTCTACACACTTACTTGCTATATGCATCAGAGAGCTGAACAGTGACTAAGGATAACAGAAAAAGAATAAATTAAAAATAAGAATAAAAAAATGAAGTTGTTGTTGTTGTTATGTGCCGTCGAGTCATTTGCAACTCATAGCGACCCTAAGCACAACAACTCTAAACCCTGCTCTGTCCTGTGCCAACCGCACTGCCTCTGACACACCCATCCTGATTACCCCAGTCACCGAATCTATCCATCTCATAGAGGGTCTTCCCCTCCTGAGCTGTCC
>NW_006399917.1:7119581-7150586 GCF_000299155.1 Elephantulus edwardii
CCCAAGCATGATGTACTCTCCAAGGACCTGGCCATCCCTGTAATATGTCCAAAGTATGTCAGATGAAGCTTCGGAATCCTTGCCTCTGAGGAGCAGTCGGATTTCACCCTCTCCAGGATGAATCTGTTTGTTTTCCTAACTATCCATGGTATATTCAACACTCTTCTCCAGCACCACAGCTCCAAGGCATCAACAATTTTTTTCTATCATCCATTGTCTTTGTCCAGCTCTCTGACACACAGCAAGCTATTGTGAAGAGTATGGCCTGAATCAGGCACACCTTAGTCTCCAGACTGACATCATTGCTCTTCAGTACTCTGCAGAGGTCCCTGACAGATGACTTTCACAATGCAATTCACCTAGATTTCCTGGCTGCTGGTACCAAGAGTGTTAATTGTGGAGCCAAGCAACCTAAAATTGTTAACAATTTCAATCTCTTCATCATTCATAATGATGCTGCCAATTGGCCCAGTGGTGAGAATCTTTGTTTTCTTGAGGCTGAGCTTCAATCCATATTAAAAGCTGTAATCCTTGTCTTTCTGCAGCATGCACTCAGGCCCTTCTCAGTTTCAGCATGCCAGTTGTGTCATCTGCATAATGCAGGTTGTTGGTGAATCTTCTTCCAATCCTAATGCAACATTCCTTCTCACATAGTCCAGCCTCCTAGATGATCTGTTCTGCATATAGATTGAAAAGGTATGGAGACAGAATACACCCTGGGCAGAAACCTTCCCAATTTTGAATCATGCAGTGTCTCCTTCTTCTGTTCTAACTACTGCCTATTGGTCCAAGTATAGGTTTCACATAAGTACAATCAAATGTTATGGGATTCCAATTCTTCTCAGAGTCAGCCACAGTTTGTTTTAATATGTACAGCCAAAAGCCTTTGTATAGTCAATGAAACACAGACATTTCCTTTGGTACTCTCTGCTTTTAGCCAAGATCCATCTGACATTAACTATAATATTCCTAGTACCATGACCTCTTCTAAACTCATCATGCACATCTGGTAGTTCTCTGTTGACATGTTGTTCCGGTTGTTTTTGGAAAATTTTCAGCAGAATCTTACTTGCATGTGGCATTAATGATATTGTTCGATAATTTCCTCACACTGTCGGGTCACCTTTCTTTGGAATGGGAACAAATATCCATCTTTTCCAGTCAGTTGGTCAGCTGGCTGTCCTCCAGATTTCTTGGCACAACCTAGAGAGCACATCCAGGGCAGCATGTCTTTGTTGAAAAATGGCAATTGGTATGCCATCAATTCCTGGAGTCTTGCTTTTTGTCAGGTCTTTCAGAGAAGTTTGAATTTCTTCCTTAATCACCACAGACTCTTGCTCATACATTGTTTCATGAAATTCTTCTGTGTCATACAATTCCTTCTGGTACAGTGACTACTTCCATCTTTTTTTAACGATTCTTGGATCATTTAACATTCTGCTCAAAGCATCCTTAAATATTCCCACTCGTAGCTTGAATTTGTTTTTTAAATTTCTTCAGCTTAAGAAATGCTGAGCAAGTATGACCCTTTTGATTTTCTGACTCCAGCTCTTTGCATATTTCATTATAATACCTTGCTTTGTCTTATCAAGCTGCAGCTGCCTTTTGAAACCTTCTTTTTAGCTTCTTCATTTCTTGATTTTTTCCCCCTTTAGCTTTGGCTTCTCAGCACTCTAATGCATCATTCAGAGTCTCATTTGACAACCATCTTGGTCTTTTCTTCTTCTTCTGCCTTTGTAATGACCTCTTGCATTCTTCATGGATAATATTCTTGATATCTACCCACAGCTCATTTGGTCTTTGCTCATTGGTATTCAAGGCCTCACACTTGTTTCTGAGATGGTTTCGAAATTCGAATGGGACAGATGTAAGCTCAAATTTTGGCTCCTTTGGATTAAATTTTCTTCAACTTCAGCTTGAACTTGCATAAAAGTAGTTGGTGGCCTGTTACACAATCAGCACCTGGCCTGATTTTCACAGCTGATACTGAGCTTCTCGCGTGATTCTTTCCACAGATGTGTAATCAATTTAATTCCTATACATACCATCAGGTGAAATCCATGTGTATAGCCTGTGTTTGTTTTTCTCATAAAAGGTATTTGCAATGAATAAGTTGTTGAATGTGCAGAATTCTATCATTCTATCTCCAGCATCATTTCTGTAACCAAACTATTATTTTCTAACTACTGATCCTTCTTCCCTGTTCCCAACTTTTGCATTCCAGTCACTCATTATGGTCGATGCATCTTGACTGCATGTTCTATAGATTTCTGACTGCACAAGTTGTTATAAATTACCTATTTCCTCCTCTTTGGTTCTGATTGTCAGTGCATATATTTGAATGTTAGTGGTATTCAGTGGACTTCCTTTTTTGCATATGGATATTATTTTGTCACTCACCACATTGTATTTCATGATGAATCTAAAAATGACTTTTCTCATTATGAAAGCAACCCCCTTTTTTCTCACCTTTTCATCTCCAGCATAGTAGATCAAATGATCATCTGATTCAAAATGTCTCATGCCAAGCCATCTCACTTCATCAATACCTAGTATGTAAATATTTATGTATTCCATTTCTTTCTTAACAATGTGCAATTTTCCTACATTCATACTTCTCACATTCCACGTTCCAATTACTAGTGTCTGCTTACAACTGTTTCTCCTTCTTTCTGTTTTCATATCTGAGACCTCAGCCTTAGTTGTCATATCTGATAGTCTAAATGTGCTCTATTGTACATAGGATTTTTGAAGGCCTGTTATTTTGGAAATGGATGATCAATCCTTCTTCCTAGTCTGCCTTAAGTTGTTTTCTTTTTTATGATAGCATCTGACAGACAAGGGAGCTCTAGTGGCCTAGTGGCAAGAAGCTGTGCTGAAATCCAGAAGGCACACAGTTCGAGGCCCCCAGGAGCTGCTCCATGGGAGAAGGATGCGCAATCTCCTCCCGTGCGATTAATTGCCTCTGAAAACCCACCAGAGGGTCTGCTCTGGGTTGGTTCTGACTCAATGGTAAACTACAACACCTCTGAGAGACAAGTATTTTACAGAAAGGAGCAGATAAAGGCATTTACTCAATAAGAGAAATGACCTATATATTCAGTGTTGCCACCCACCCTTTCCACATGTGTTTTGACTTACCCCTTTTCCTATTCCACCAGAATCCCTTTCTACTTCCCCCCACACCATTCAACACCTCTCTCCCCTTATCCATCCCTTGATTTAATGGTTTAAAGCTGTCAGGCCTTCTGTGATTCTCAACACTTCATGCTGCTGCCAGTTTCTTATGCTGTGGTCAGAATCTCTTGAATTTAAGAGTCCCTAAGCAGAAATGGCATCCACTTCTTAAACCACATGCCTCTGGAAAGTCTACGAACTTGGAGAAATGACAATAGCTATGGAAAGGCACTAGGTCTTTTGTTCATAGAGTCGCTGTAAGTTGTACTTGATTGGCCGGCAATCAACAACTATAACAAATACAACTTTAAGTGTGCTCTGCTGTACAAAACTGACAAAGACATTAAGTACTTACTGCAAAAGGTCAAGGACTGTAGTCTTCAATATGGATTGAAACTCAACATCAAGAAGACAAAGATTCTTACCACTGGGTGAATTGGGAGCACCATATTAGATGGAGAAGAGATTAAAGTTGTTAGCAATTACAGCTTGCTCAGATCCAAAAACACTACTCTTAATACTAGCAGTCAGGAAGTCAAAAGACGAATTGTAATGGGAAAATCTGCTGTTGTGGAACTCTCCAGAGCGTTGAAGAGCAACGATATCAGTCAAGATACAAAGGTGCATCTCATCCAAGCCATGTTCTTCTCAATTACTTGTTATGCTTCAGAGAGTTGAACAATGACTAAGGATGACTGAAGAATAGATGCTTTCGTGTTCTGGTGCTGGAGAAGAGTCTTGAACATACCATGGACTGCCAAGAAAAAAAAATAGGTCTGTCTTGGAGAGGGTGAAACCAAGTCTGTCCTTGGAAGTTAGGATTTTTAAGCTCTGCCTCTCTTTGGGCACGTGACCCTTGGAGAGGAACTTCAAACTTGGAACGGTGGACGGGCAGTGCAGGAAAGGGAGACCCTGGATGAGATAGACTGATACAGTAACTGGGGCTATAGGGGTTGATGTGTCGGAATTAGTGAGACTGGCTCAGGACAGCGAAGGGTTCAGAGTTTCTGCACATAGGGTGGTTATGCATCACAAGTGACTCAACCAGTAACATTCTATGACAGATTTGTAATCAGGAGTGGCATCTACTTCCTAAACAACTTGCCTCTGGAAACTCTATGAACTTTGAGAAACGGTGATATTTGTAGAGGGCCTTCAGGCCTTTTGTTCATAGGGTCACTATAAGTCGTGCTCGACTTGAAGGCAATCAACAACAACAAGAACAAGAAGTACAACTATCAGGTACAACTATCAGGGAAAGGCTTCCTGTCTCTGACCGTTGTGAGAAAAAGTCCTTTGCCTTGAACTTCTCCTCCTGGAATGACCTCTTCTGGTTTAGCAACCCTTCTCTTGCATTTGCTGCAAGATGTTCATGGAAGGGGATCGTTTCCCATCTCTCCATTGTTATTACTCAAAGGTTATCTCTGACGATACTGTGTTTTGGTTTTGTTTTTTTTTTTTTTAAGAAACTCTTCTACTCTCAGCCTCTCAGCTTCTTCTATTTCTGCCTTTTTCTGTTCACGTTATCATTTATTTCCCTTTTATTATAAGATTATCCTCAAATGTCCTAGCTCTTTGTTGGTAGTTAAAACTAATTTTCTCATTGTCAACTAGTCTAACTCAACTCTCCAGTAGGTTTTTGAGTTTATAAATCCCAATGGATGAGATTGGCTATCTTTCTTCCATGGAGTCCATGGTAGAATTAAACTACCAGAAAGGTTAACAACAAAAGTACCTATGGGCCATGCCGGTTCAAATTAAGACACTAGGATTGGAATTCAAGATACCTGAAAGTAACTTAAAGCTTTAGGAAAAGAAAAAAAAAGTGAAGTGGGTACTTTGACTCCTTTATTTTTCAGTTATCTTTTGGGGGCTCCTTTCTATATTTTAACTTTTTGTAATTTCTTTCTATTTTCTTCAGCATCTTAAATTCTATTTTGTGCATAATGACTCATCCTCAAAGAATTCCCTGAGCCACTTTTTAAAAATCTGCATTTTGACCAGTATTTGTAGACACTACTCCTTGTTGTTGTTGTTAGATGCTATCTTATCAAGTCAATTACAACATAATGATCCTCAACTTGAGTATGACTCATATTGACCCTCTGAACAATAGATCTGAACCTGTGCTATCCCATGCCATCATCACAATCTCTGACACACTCAAGTCTATTGTAGTAGTTATTGTGTCAATATACCTGGTTGAGGGTCTTCCTCCTCTTTGTTGTCCCTCCACCTTTTTAAGTGGCTTCTTCTCCAAGGAATAGCCTTTTCTAGCAACACATATACTAAAATTGAAACAACACAGAGAAGGTTAGCATGACCATTGCATAAGGATGACATGCAAATTTTTGAAGAATTCCGTATTTTTGTTCATTGGAAAGGGATATCATGCTTGGGATGGTGAAAGGACTGTGAAAGAGAGGAAGATGTTCAAGCAGGTGGATTGACACAGCAATTGCACCAATGGGTTCAAGTGGGTTGGAGATTGTGAGAATGGCACAGAATAGAACAGGGTTCAGATCTGTTGTTGATAAGATCAATATGAGTTGTACTCTAACTTGACAATACCTAACAACAAAAAAAGCAGCACGCTCAAAGATCTGAGAGGGAGCTTCACCATCCTTGCCTCCAAGGAACACTCTGGCTGCATCTTCTCTAAGACATATCTGTTTGTTATTTTTGCAGCCTGTGAAATATTAATATTTATCTTCATCACCACAGTTCAAAGACTATTCTTATTTATTATCTGGATCTCAGAAGCATAGCAAGTAATTGAAAAACTATGACCTGAATCAAACACATATTAAACCTCAAACGAAAATCATTGCTCCTCAATAATTTGGAGAGGTCCCTGCTTGACTTCAGACTTTCCGAGTGCAATACCTTCATCTTCTGACTGCTGGTAGGATCCAAGGAAGATAAAGTAATTAACAGTTTTGATCTTCTCTTCATCTATCATTATGTTGCCTATCAGTTCAGTGTCAAGCATTCTTATTTTTTTGATGTCAAGATGCAATCAGTATTGAAGATTGCAGTGTTTGATCTTCTGTACCTCAAGTACCTCAACTACTCACTACGAGCAAGGTTTTGTCATCAGCATGCCAAAGGTTATTGATGAGTCTTCTTCTAATCCTGATGTTACATTCTAATTCATAGAGTCCTGCTTATTAAAAAATGTATCCCACACACAGATTGAGCAGGTGTGGAGAAAGAATACAACTCTGACACATGCCTTTCTTACTTTTAATCAAGGAGCAACAGTGGCCTAGTGGCAAGAAGCTGTGCTGCAATCCTGAAGGTACATGCTTTGAGGCCACCAGCTGCTCTGCGGGAGAAGGATGGGCAATCATCTCTTCCTGAGTGATTAACTGCCTCTGAAAACCCGCTGGAAAGTCAGCTATGGGCTGGTTTCAGCTCTACTGTACACAACAACTACAGTGTGATCCTGCTCTCTTACCACAAAAATTCTTAGTCTAGGCATAGGTTTCACATGAGCACAAATACATTTTTGTTATTTCCCTTGTTATAAATGTTAACCATAATTTGTTATGATCCACACTGTGAAATATGTTTGCAGAGTCAATAAAGCACATATTGATGTTCTTCTGGTATTCTTTGTTTTTCAGCCAGAATCCTTGAACATAGATGTTATTGTTAGTGCCTTGAAATACTGGTTTTGCCTTAACTATAACATGACATAACTACACATATTTACTTATGGTCTTCAAACTTCTTCCTCAAGGTTAGGATACTTTGTTGTGATCCACACAGTCAAATACCTTTGCATAGTCAAAGAAACACAGATAGACATTCCTCTGGTACTCTTTGCTTTTTGCTAAGATCTGTCTGACATTAGCAATAACGTCTCTTGTGCCACAACCTCTACTAAACTCAGATTGTATTTCTGGTAGTTCTCTGTCAATGTATTGTTCCAGTCATTTTTTTATGATCTTCAAAAGGATTTTGCTGGTGTGTGATATTAGTAATATTGCTAGATAATTTCCACACTCTGTTGGGTCACCATTTTTTTGGAATGGGAATAAAGTTGAATCTCTTTCAGACAGTTGGCCAAGTAGTTGTCCTCAGGATTTCTTGACACAACTTAGCACATCTAGGGCAACATCTGTTTGTTGAAATACATCAATCTGTATTCCATCTGTTCCTGGGGCTTTATTTTTTACCAAGTCCTTTAGAGCAGCCTGAACTTCCTCCATCACCATTTCCCCTTGATCATATGTTATTTCTTGAAATTCTTTGTCACCCAATTCTTTTTTGGTACAATGACTGCATATAATCCTTCCATCTTTTAATTTATCATGAATCATTCATTTTCCTGCCCATAGCATCCTTAAGCTTTGTAACTTGTGGTTTGAAGTACTTGAATCAGGAAGAAGACCTCAGAACAGAGCTTGGAAACATTGCATGGTTCACAATCAAGAAAAGAGTATATCAGGTGCCTCTTGTCTCCATACCTTTTCAATCTATATGCAGAACAGATCATTCAGGAAGCCAGGCTTTATGAGAAGTAATGTGGCATCAGGATTGGAGGTAGACTCATCAACAACCAACATTGTGCAGATGATACAAACTTGCTTGCTGAAACTGAGGGGGACCTGAGGCACTTGCTGTAGAAGGTCAAAGACTGTAGTCTTCAATGTGGATTGAAAGCTTAACATCAAGAAGACAAAGATTCTCACCATGATAGATGAAGAAGAAATTGAGGTTGTTAATAATTGCCGTTTACTTGGTTCCACAATCAACAGTTTTTCACATCAGTAGTCAGGAAATCAAGACTAATTGCATTGCAAAAATCTGCTGTCAAGGACGTCTCCAAAGTGCTGAAAAGCAACAATGTTAGTCTAGAGACTAAGGTATGCCTAATACAGGCCATGGTCTTCCCAAATACTTATTATGCATCAGAGAGTTGGACAATGACTAAGGAAGACAAAAGAAGAAATGATGCCTTAGAATTGTGGTGCTGTGGAAGAGTCGTGAACATACCATGGATTGCCAAGAAAACAAATATGTCTGTCCTGGAGAGGGTGAAACCAAGTCTCTCCTTGGAGGTAAGGATTTTGAAGCTCTGTCTCACATACTTTGGGTACATGGCCAGGAGAGATCATTCCTTGGAGAAGGATATCATGGTTGGAAAGGTGGATGAACAGCACAGGAGAGGAAGACCCTGGATGTGATGGATTGATACAGTAACTGGGGCAATGGGGTTAGTGTGCTGGAATGAGTGAGACCTGCTCAGGACAGGGCAGGGTTCAGCTGCTGTGCATAGGGTTGCAATGGGTCACAGGCAACTCAGTGGTTAAGCCTTATGAGGGTACAGATAAAGTCCTGCTGACCACCATCTGCCTTGCCATATAATGTAGGCTCTCATTAACCATTAATAGCATGAATGAATTACATGAACATCAGTACTAAGTTTAATATGTCCTTTCTTAGGGGTGGTTGTTGTTGTTAAGTGCCGTTGAGTCATAGACGACTCATAGTGACCCTATGAACAAAAGACCCGAGCACAGTTCATAAGAGTTTCTGGAGGCAAGTCATTTTGGAAGCTGATGCCCTTCTGGCTTCCAAGCTTGTTTTAATCGGGCAGCTCCACCACTTTCCACCATGGGTAACCATTATCACATTTGGCACATCAGCGTCACAGTGCTTAGAATCACAGCAGCCATGAGTTACCTCTGTACAGCCATGCACAGACCAGTGTTATACCACGTAGAAGAATGTTTGACAAAAAAGAATTTAAACCAGGCCTGAGTCCCACAGATTAAAATCACTCACCTTGGGCTTGGTAGCATAACTTTTAGTCCACTAGGACTAACTTTAAGGCCAATGTAGCTCTCTCTACGTTGTCGTTGTCATTGTTGTTAAGTGCTCTCAAGTTATAGACAATTCATAGCAACTCTATGAATGAAAGACCTGAGCACTGTTGATAGAGTTTCCAGAGATAATCCATTTTGGAATTGGATGCCACTCCTGCTTAAGGGTCAATTAGTCATTATGAAATCTATTTTTTATCTGAGTATGAATAGAAAGGTTTTCTTCAAAAAGGCTGCCCACATTATATGTTCAATATGAACCTAGTGGATGACTTAACTATCATATCAGAAATCATAAAGAAAATCTATTAGCATATTTGTAAATTAGTCTTAGTTCACATAAATTTAATGTTTGAATCTAAATTCTTGGAAAGTTGAAATAATTCCTTACAATAAAGTAGTAACAAGCTCAATGAATCTGTTATTCTATATAACAGGAAAAAAAAAAAATTCTTCTTGAGTTAGTCCAGGAGGAAAATCAAGCTCTGTCTTTGGAAAGGGGTCCACTTTCAAAATTATTACTATTATTAATTTTAATGAAAATGGACAGATATTTTGGATTTCCATTCATTGTTGCACTTTTCTCCCTGCCCACCCCTCCTCTCCAGTTCTTCTCTTAGAAAAGTAAAAGAAAAATTCTTTCATTGTTACACAATCCCTCCCCCAAATCCACTCTACCATGCAGCCTTCATGCTGGACTCATGTCATGACAATACCTAATCATATATACCTTTTAAATAATTCTCTCTTCCATCTGTTTCAATGCAGTATACATAACTTATTCCATCTTTGTTCAAAACTGCACTTGGTAAATAATGGTCGATAAGACAATGCACTGTAAATTCTCTAAATTATTCCATTATTACACCTGTTGAGAGAAAAAGAGAGTGTATCTATTGGAAAGTATATGGACTCCACGTTTTAAGGAATGTATTAATGAGAAAATTATGAAAAGCAATCAACACCTCTCATTATTGTTTTGTGAATTCAGTTACTAGACTTCAATTAAATGCAACAAATGTTTATTGACTACTCTCTGTGACAAAGACAGTGTCAGGTGAACAGCATTACTAAGAATGCACAGATAATTAATATGGGAACCTTTCTTCACAGGATGAATTAAATGTAAACAAATGTTTGCAATGCATATAACAAAGTGGTATGTGTGAAGTCACATGGAATGGAGTGAGAAAGAAGAGGCAGTGAAGGTTAAAGTCATTTTGGGGTTGTTGTTGTTGTTAGGTGCCATTGAATCAAATACAATCCACAGCAGCCCTATGAACAACAAATCTGAATCTTGTCCTATCCTGTGTCACCCTCACCTTCCTGACACACTTTAGAGCCCGTTACAGCAACAACTGAATCAATCCATCTGGTTAAGTGTCTTCCTTTTTTGACAACTCTCCATCTTTCCAAGAGTGATAACCCTCTCCAAGGCAAAGCTTCTCCTAGCAACATGCCTAAATTGTTTAAGATGAAGATTCAGCATCTTCGCTTCCAAGGCATACTCTGGCTGCACTTTCTCTAAGGCAAATTTGCTTGTTCTTTTGGTAGTTCATGGATATTCAGTACTCTTCTCCAACACCATAGCTCAAAGATATCAATTCTTCTCCTATCATCCTTATGCATTGTTCAGCTTTCAGATGCACAGCAAGTTATCAAAAAGACCATAGCTGAATTATATGCAACTAGTCCCCACACTGACATAATTGTTTCTCAATAATTTGGAGAAGTTCTTGACTTCAGGCCTGTTAAGACCATTTTAGGAAATTTAAAACAATTTCAAATTGATTTTGTGTGTGTGTGTGTTTCCACAGGTTTATTGAGGTTTTGGTTGTGGTTTGAATGTTTTAAATGCTCTGAAGAGCTACAGTGCAGAAGTGGACAATTTCAAATTTTACAATTTTAATAGGTTTCGCTCCACAGTCAACACTCTCGGCATCAGTAGCCAGGAAATTAAAAGACATATTGTGAATGGAAAGTCTGCTGTTAGGGACCTCTCCAAAGTACTGAAGAGCAATGGTGTCTCTTTGGAGCCTAAGGTGCATCTGATACAGGCCATGGTCTTTGCTATCACTTGTTATGCATCAGGGAGTTGGACAGTGACTAAGGAGGATAGAAGGAGAATTGATGCCTTTGAGCTCTGGTGCTGGAGATGAGTATTGAGGGTACCATGGACTGCTAGGAAAACAAACAGATTCATCCTGGAAAGGGTTAAACTGGCTGGCACTTTGGAGGCAAGGATTCTGAAGCTCCATCTAACATACTTTGGACATGTTGTAAGGGGGGACTGGTCCTTGGAGAGGAACATCATGCTTGGTAGGGGGGACGGACAGCGTAGGAGAGGCAGACCCCCTATGAGGTAGATTGATTCAATGCCTGAGGTAATCGGGATGGGAGTATCGGAGATGGTGTGATTGGCACAGGACAGAACAGAGTTTAGGGCTGTTGTACATAGGGTCTCTATGTGTCGCAAGCAACTCGACTGCAGATAACAACAACAACAAGAGTCCTAAAAACTTTTGTCTAGAGTTTGCTGCTGGAGGCATGAAAGGGTTGAAGAACTGTGCAATTTGTGTGTGTGAGAACACATGTATTACATAGAGGGAATAGAGACTGCATGTGTGCATGTGTCTCTGTGTGTGTGTGTGTGTGTGTGTGTGTGTGTAAGGAAAAACAGCCAGTGATCCAAAGAAAATATTTACTATATAGTAACTTGCATGCAACAGTAATGTGTAAGTTATATTTTAAAATAGACTTTAAACCTTACAACATTTGATTCACAGTTTTAACTAGAATTCAGAAATATGCAGCAGAAATCTAACGAGTTTTTTAAATATATGTGTTCTAGGTTTAAAATACAATCAACTGTGTTAAAAATTTGCCGTAATTTATGTGCTTTTAAATACTGAAGTGAGATGCTTAGAGAGCAGCCAAAACTCCTTGTGACACATACGTATATTCTCCTTGATTACATTTCCTTAAAAAGATTCTCAAAGCAACAACACACAAAAAAAGCATACACAAACCACTGGCAATAACTTTGTGTTTGATGTAAAGGAGAATAAAGAGGATTCATGTCTCTGACACTTCAGAGGAGTGTGATTGTAAATTTTCCCAGATTGGTCTTCACTTCTCTGTTGCCTTTAACCTTGGACTGCAATAGGTTTATATTTCTCTGTTGCTTATAAAGCTTATAAAGCATAACAATTATTATTAGTTGCATGTTATACATTGTTGTTACCAGTAATTACTTTTAGATAGTAGATATATATGATACTCAGTTTTAAAAGAAATTAAAACTCACCGCTGTTTATACTTGGGAACTGAAATGTCAGAAGGAAAGGAAAATAGTAACTCTCTTATGCTTAAGGAAAACAAACAGGTTGTGACTGATCTATTATTAAAGCAAAGCTAAATCACTATAATGCTGATTCTGGTCTCAAGTCAAATAACTTAGAAAAGAAAGAACTTAATTTTTTAAAATAAAGCTTAAGAATTTACTGTGCATTAATAAGAAAATTTTGCAAGGAAGTTGCTAATTTAAACCCAAATTAATATTCCCATGAAAACAATGTGTTAGAAACACACATACACACACACATATATATATATAATTATTGTTGTTTGCTGTTATTGTTATTATGTACCTACAACTCTTAGTGACCCTATGTACAACAGCTGTGAAGCCTGTGCTGTTTTGAGCCAGTCTCACGGACTCTGACATACCTATTCCAATTGCTCCAGTTATTTGTCAATCCATCTTATCTGGGGTCTTCCTCTCCTGCACTATCCCTCCATCCTTCCATGCATGATGTCATTCTCCAAAGACCAGTCCCCACTGGCAACATGCCAAAAGTATGTGAGATGGAGCTTCAAAATCCTTTCCTCCAAGGCGAAGCTTGGTTTCACTCTCTCCAAGACAGACATTAGTTTTCTTGGTGGCCCAGGTTATGTTCAATACTCTTCTCCAGCACCACAACTCAAATGCATAGATTCTTCTACTGTCATTCTTAGTCATTGTCCAGCTTTCTGATGTGTAGTAAGTAATTGGGAAGATTAGGCCTCGATCAAGTGAACCTTAGTCTCTAGATTAACTTTATTGTTTTTCAGTACTCTGGAAAGGACCCTGACAACATATTTTCCTAGTAAAATCGGTCTTCTGATTTCCTGACTGGTGGTGCCAAGAATGTTAATTGTGGAGCTGAGCAAGCTGTAATTGTTAACAATTTCTTCTCCGTCTATCTTGGCGCTACCAATTGGCCAAGTGGTGAGCACCTTTGTCTTCTTAATGTTGAATTTTGATGTACATTGAAGACTATAGTCCTTGACCATCTGCAGGAAGCACTTCAGATCCTCCTCAGTTTCAGCAAGTAAGATTGTGTCATCTACATAATGCAAGTTGTTGATGAGTCTTCCTCCAACCCTAGAGCCACAGTCCTCCTCATAAAGTCCAATATCCCAAATAACTGTTCTTCATATATATTGAAAAGGCATGGAGTCAGGACACATCTTTGACACACTTATTTCCCAATTTTGTTTCCTTACTTTGCTCTGACAATTGCCTCCTTGTCTGAGAATAAGTTTTGCATGAACACAATTAAGTGTTCTGGGATTTCCATATACCTCAAGGTTAGCCACAATTTGCTATGATCTGCACAAATGCTTTTGTGTAATCAATGAAACACAAATACACTTTTCTCTGGTACACTTTGCTTTCTGCCAAGATCCATCTGACATTGAGGATAATGTCTCTAGTACTATGACCTCTTCTAAATCCAGCTTTTATTTCTGGTAGTTTTCTGTCAATGTGTTATTTCAGTTATTTTTCAATAATCTTCAGCAGTATTTCGCTTGTGTGTGATATTAATGATGTTGTTATTATTGTTGTTGTTGCTGTTGTTGTTAAGTGCCGAAAAGTCATAGACAACCCATAGTGACCCTATGAAAAAAAGTCTTGAACACAGAACTTTCATCTTTTCTCCAAGTTCATAGAGTTTATTGAGGCAAGTTTTATTTGAAAGTAGATGTTACTCCTTCTTTCAAGCCTGTTTTATTTGGGAGATGAACAAAAAGCTCATCTTCCCATTCTGGAAATAGCCCCAAACTGGTGGCCAAAAGTCTTTTTAAATACGACACTAAATCCAATCAGCTCACACCCTATTGCAAGCAACAGTCACACACTAGTATCAGCCTCAAACCAGAAAACACATCTTTGCAGAATCCAGCCATTTCGTCGCTCATCTTTCCGGACGGGAAATTGTTTAATAATTTCCTAACTCAGTTGGGTCACCTTTTTTTCCTTTTTGTTTTTATAGGAATAATTATGGATCTCTTCTGGTCATTTGGCCAGGTAGCTGTATTCCTGTTTTCTTAGCACAACCTGGTAAGCATGTCCAAGGACAGCATCTGTTTGTTGAAATTTGTCAGTTGGTATTCCATCAATTCCTGAGGCCTTATTTTTTACCAATTCTTCAGAGCAGCCTGCACTTTATTCTTCATCACCATTGTCTCCTGATGATACATTTCATGAAATTCTTCTGTGTTAACCAATTCTTTTTGGTATAGTGACTGTATACCCCTTCCATTATCTTTTAATGCTTCCTGGATCACTAAATATTCTGCTTGTAGCAACCTTAAATATTTCAATAAATAGCTTCATTTTTTCTTTAGTTCCTTCAGCTTATGGTATGCCAAGTGAGTTCTGTGCTTTTGATTTTCTGACACTAGCTCCTTGCACATTTCATTATAGATCTTTGTTTTCCCCCAACTGCCCTTTGAAATATTCTACTCAGCTCCTTGACTTCTTCATTTCTTCCCTTTGCTTTGGCTTCTCGGTTATCTAGTGGAATGTTCAGAGTCTCTTCTGACATCCATTTTTGTGTTTTCTTCTTCTTTTGTCTTTGTAATGGCCTTTTGCATTCTTCGTGGACAATATTCTTGGTATCTTCCCATAGCTCATCTGGTTTTCATTCATTAGTTTTCAAGGCCACAGGCCTGTTTATGAGTTGCTTTTTAAATTCAGGAGAGAAGATCAAATTTTGTTTCCTGTGGATTTGATTTGACCTTCTTTAGCTTTAATTTTCATATTAGTACTTGATGGTCTGTTCCACAATCAGCACCTGGCCTACTTTTCACAGTGAGACTGAACTTCTCCAAAGATTGCTTCCACAGATGTAATCGATATGATTCCTAGGCCTACCATCAGATGACATCCATATAAATAGTCTGTGTCTATGTTTCTTATAAAAGGTATTTGCAAAGAATAAATCACTGTGCAGAATTCTATCATTCTATCCCCAGCCTCATTTCTGTCACCAAGTTCATGTTTTCCAACTACTGATGTTTCTTCCCTGTTCTCAACTTTTACATTCCAGCCATCCATTATTATTAATGCATCTTGGTTGTAAGATAGATTTCTGACTGCAACAGTTGATATAAATCATCTATTTCCTCTTCCTTGTCTCTGGTTGTTAGTCAATAAATTTGAACGATAGTGGTAGTAACCTGTCTTCCTTGTATGTGTATGGATATTATCCTTCATTTACAATATTATTTTTTAAGATGGATCTAGAAATGGATTTTTTTGACTGAGAAAGTGACCCTGTTTTCACCAATACCTAATATATCACTATTTATGTTTTCTTAGCAATGTCCAGTTTTCCTATGTTCATGCTTCTTGAATTACACCTTCCAATCATTAGTTTTTGCGTACAACTATGTCTCCTCCTTTGTGTTTCCAAATTTGTGCACTTAGCCTCAGTTGTCATATCTGTTAGTCTATTCTAAGGGTGCTCTATTGTACATAGGGTTTTTGAAGGCTTATTATGTTTCAGAAATGGATGGCCAATCCTTCATATTAATATATATGTTGTTGTAGTTGTTAATTGTCGTTGGGTCGAGTACAACTCATAGCAATTCTATGAACAATAGATCTGAATTCTGTCCTATCCTATGCCAGCCTCACACCTTCTGACACAGTAGAGCCCATTATGAGTCATTATGTCAACCCGCCTGGTTCAGGATCTTCCTCTCCTTCACTGAACCTCCACCTTTCTAAGCATCATGAGTCTTTCCCAGGAAAAGTCCCTCCTAGCACCATGCCTGAAGTATGTGACATGAAGCTTTATCATCTTTGCCTCCATAGAACATTCTGGCTGTACTTTCTCCAAGACATATTCATTTGTTCTCTTGTTGCTCCATGAGATGTTCAGTGTTCTTTTCCAAAACTACATCAATTCTTCTGTGTGTACGGTGTTAGTGATGTTAAGTTGTCCACAACTAATAGTGACCCTATGTACAACAGCTCTGAAACCTGCCCTATCCTGAGCCAGTCTCACTGACTCCAACATACCTATTCCCATTAACCCAGTTCCTGTGTGAATTGTCTCATCCAGCGTCTTCCTCTCCAGTGCCATCTTTCCATCCTTCCAAGCATGATGTCCTTCTCCAGTGACTGGTCCCTTCTGCCAAAATGACCAAAGTATGTGAGATGGAGTTTCAAATATCCTAGCCTCCAAGGAGAAATTTGGTTTCACTCCCTCTAAGACAGACCTGCTTGTTCAAAACTCTACTTTAGCACCAACAACTCAAAAGCATAGATTCTGTCTCTGTCATTCTTTCAGTTTTCTGATGCATAAACAAGTAATCATAAAGATCATGGCCTGGATTAGGCACACCTTAGTCTCTAGACTGACATCATTGCCTATCAATATCCTAGAGAGATCCTTGACTGCAGATTATCTCAGTGTAATTCATCTTTTAATTTTCTTATGGGTAGGGCCATGAGGTTTGATTGGGTAGCCAAAAAAGCTGTAATTGTTAACCACCTCAGTCTCTTCTCCATCTATCATGGTGCTGCCAGTTGATCCAGTGGTGAGCATCTTTGTCTTTTTGATGTTGAGCCTCCATCCATATTGAAGACTGAAGACTACAGTCCTTGACTTTATGTAGCAAGCACTTTAGGTCTTCCTCAGTTTCAGCAAGCAAGGTTGTATCATCTGTATAATGTAGATTGTTGTTGAGTCTTCCTCTAATCTTGATGCCACATTCCTCCTCATAAATCCAAACCTCTTGAATGATCTGTTCTGAATGAATATTGAGAAGGTATGGAGACAGTACACAACTCTGATTCACTCCTTTCCTGATTTCAAACCATGCAGTGTTTCCTTACTCTGTTCTGACTACTCATTCCTGGTCTGGGTATATATCTATTGTAACTTGTCTCTATTGAGGTAGAACTGATTAGTTTCAACTCAACAGCAATGAGTTAAAAAATGAATTATATATGTTATACCTGACCCTCCAGCATGTTTTTAGAAGCTGTAATTATGATGAGAGGAGACTGTTCATCTTTCTCCCAAGAGCAGCTGGTGTTTTTGAACCACTTGCTTTTGGGTTGGCAGCACAACTCCTTACCCACTAAGCCACTAGAGTCCCATATGTTGTTGATGTTATTTGCTCTCAAGTCACGTAAGACTCCTAGAAACCATGTGAAAAATAGATCTGAACTTTGTCCCCTGACATCCTTATCATCTCTGACATGCTTGAGCCCAATGTTGCAATCACCGTCTCAATCTGTCTTCATTAAAGGCCTTCCTCATTTTCACTGACCTCCCGTTGTTCCTTGTATGATGTCTCTTCCCAAGAAATATCCCTTTTAGCAATATCCTCAAAATAAGTTAAATGAACTACACTGTCTCCAAGGAACACTTTGGTGGCACCTTCTCTGAGACATACTTGTTTATTTTTTAGAAGTCCATGGTCTACTCAGCACTCTTCTCCACCACCACAACTCAAAGGCATCAATTTTTCTTTCACATCCTTATTCATGGTCCAGCTCGAAGATGTGTAGTAAGTGATTGAATAGACTATAGTGTACATATTTGGCAATCTATGTTATATATTCAAGGTCTATCATTCGATCTCTAGATTTTTTTCTGTCACCAAGTCCATGTTTTCCAACTACTGATCTTTCTTCTCTTTGCTGCCTTCAATATGGATTGAAGCTCAATATCAAGAAAATAAAGATTCTTACCGCTGGGCCAAATTGCAGCATCATGATGGATTAAGGGAAGTATTGCATTGGAAAAATCTGCTGATAGAGACCTCTCCAAAGTACTGAAGAACAATGATGTCAGTCTGGAGACTAAGGTACACCTAATACAGGCCATGGTCTTTGTAATTGCTTGATATGCATTAGAGAGCTGGACGATGACTAGGGATGATAGAAAGAGAATTAATGCCTTTGAACTGTGGTGCTGGAGAAGAGTATTGAATATACTACAGACTACTAAGAAAATGAACAGGTTTGTCCTGGAGAGGGCGAAACCAGGCTGCTCCTTGGAGGCAAGGATTCTGTAGCTTCATCTGACAGACTTTGGACATGTTGCAAGGAGGGACTAGTCCTTGGAGAGGGACGTTATGTTTGGAAGGGTGAAGGGACAGCACAGGAGAGAAATACCCTCCATGATATATATTGAGTGTGACTGGGATTATAGGGGTAGGCGTTTCAAAGACAATAAAATTGGCACAGCGTAGAGTAGGGTTTAGGACTGTTATATATAGGGTCACTATAAGTCACAGGCAACTCGACAACAGATAACAACAACAACAACAATGTTATATATTCTCCTTTGTTTTTGTAATGTCTAGATTAGAATGCTATTTTAACTTTGGCTTTCAAGAGCTCTATTTCTGAGCATGTAACTAAAGAGGGAAAAAACCCAAAACCCTATGTGTCTAAATGATTGTATATCAGTTTGAGAGCTGTCAGACTTTTCTAAAAAGGTGATTAATAATTCATGAAAAGAGAAAATCTCTGATCCATGGGCTTTTGGTCTTGGAGGTGTTGTGTGAGGTTTAAGACTTAAAAAAAAATCTGTAGGAAATTATACAGCTACTGGCTTCCTGCCTGATCTGGCAAACTGAAGCTTTGAAAAAAACTTCCTCTTTGCCTAGTAACACCAGATGAGAACTCCAAAGGCAACACTTTGCACAGAAGAAAAAAAAATTGAAAATTATTTACTTGTAGAAAGTAATGCTGCTTAAAAAGTTGCATACTTTGTAACAATGTATAACCTCTTAAGCATACAGGCTGTAGGGAGCTCTGGTGGCCTAGTGGCAACAAGCTGAGCGGCAATCCTGAAGGCATACAGTTTGAATCCACTAGCTACTCCACAGATGAAGGATGGGCAATCTCCTCCAATGTAATTAACAGCCACTGAAAACTCAGCAGAAAGTCAGCTAGGGGTAGTTTCTGACTGGACAATATGTAACAATAACAAGCATACAGTCTAGACACTTCTGAACTGTAACTAAAAGTTCAAAAAAATAAGTTTTCCCAGCATTTGATATTTCTTTTCTTCTTTCCTGTCATCTTCATTGAAAAAAAAAAACCCAACAACAAACAAAACACCATTTAACTGATACAAGATAGAAGAACAAAAAGGATAAAAAATACGAAATATTCTACAACTCTGTTATAAATATAATTTAGAAGAGGACATGGCACTAGGGACATCATCGTTAATGTCAGATGGATCTTGGTCTAAAGAAGAGAGTACCAGAGAAATGTCTATCTGTGTTTCATTGTCTATACAAAAACATTTGACTGTGTGGATCACAACAAATTGTGGCTAACCTTGAGAAGAAAGGGAATCCCAGAACATCTGATTGTGTTCATGCAAAATCTACACTTGGACCAGGAAGCAGTCCTCATAACAAACCAAAAAAACACTGCATGGTTCATAATCAGTAAAGAAGTGTGTCATGGATGCTTCCTGTCTCCATACCTTGTAAATCTATCTGTATGTAGAACAGATCATTCAAGAGACTACGCTTTATGGGGAGAAATGTGAACTCAAAATTAGAGAAAGACTGAACAACTTGCCCATAGAATTTATTGTTGTTGTTGTTATGTGCCATCGAGTCATTTCCGACTCATAGCGACCCTATGCACAACAGCTCTAAACCCTGCTCTATCTCTGATGCATAACAAGCGATTGCAAATACCATGACCTGTATCAGGCGCACCTTAGTCCCCAGAGAGACACTGTTGCTCCTGAGTACCTTTGAGAGGTCCCTAACGGCAGTCTTTCCCATCACAATACGCTTTTTGATTTCCTGACTGCTGGTACCAAGAGTGTTGACTATGGAGCCGAGCAAACTGAAGCTGTGAACACTCTCAATCTCTTCGTCATCCATCCTGACGCTGCCAATTGGTCCAGTGGCGAAAATCTTTGTCTTCTTGACATTGAGCCTTAGTCCATACTGAAGGCTGCAGTCCTTGACTCTTCGCAGCAAGTGCATAAGGTCCTCCTCAGTTTCAGCAAGCAAGGTTGTGTCATCTGCATAACGCAGATTGTTAATAGATCTTCCACCAATCCTGATGCCACAATTCTCCTCATAGAGCCCAGCCTCTTGGATAATCTGCTCTGCATACATGTTGAAAAGGTATGGAGACAGGATGCATCCCTGGTGTACACCCTTCCCTATTTTAAACCATGCAGTGTTACCCTGCTCTGTTCTGACTGCTGCCTCTTGGTCCAAGTGTAGGTTTCGTATTAGCACAATTAAATGTTCTGGGATTCCCATTCTTCTCAGGGTCAGCCACAGTTTGTTATGATCCACACAGTCAGATGCCTTTGCATAATCAATGAAACACAGATAGACATTCTTCTGGTATTCCCTGCTTTCAGCCAAGATCCATCTAACATCAGCAACAATATCCCTAGTACCACGACCCCTTCTAAACCCAGCCTGGACTTCTGGCAGTTCTCTGCTGATGTGCTGTTCTAATCGTTTTTGGATGATCTTCAGAAAAGACCAAAATGAATGTCAGAAGAAACTCTGAATATTGCACTGGAGCATAGAGAAGCCAAAGCACAAGGAAGAATTCAAGATACTAAAGAGCTGAACGGAAGATTCCAAAAGGCTGCTTGGAATGACAAAGCAAAATACTACAATGAAATGCGCGAGGAACTAGAGTCAGAAAATCAAAAGGGCCGAACTCGCTCAGCATTTCTTAAGCTCAAGGAACTGAAGAACAGATTCAAACCTAGAGTTGCTGTAATCAAGGATGCTTTGGGCAGAATATTAAATGATCCAGGAAGTGTTAAAAGAAGATGGAAGGAATATACTGAGTCATTATATAGAAAGGAATTGGCAGATACAGAGGAATTTAAAGAAATAATATATGAGCAAGAGCCTATGATGATGAAGGAAGAAGTTCATGCTGCTTTGAAGGAAATAGCAAAAAATAAAGCCCCAGGAATAGATGGTATACCAATTGAAGTATTTCAGATAACAGATGTTGCCCTGGATGTGCTCACCAAGTTGTGCCAAGAAATCTGGAGAACAACCACTTGGTCAACTGACTGGAAGAGATCTATATTTGTTCCCATTCCAAAGAAAGGTGACCCAACTGAGTGTGGAAACTACAGAACAGCGTCATTGATTTCACATGCAAGCAAGATTCTACTGAAGATCATCCAAAAACGATTAGAACATAGAATTTATAGCCTCCAAATCTCACTGGATAGTCACCTATGAGTGAACCCCAAGTGGAGAACAAAGAGTTAAGAGAGCAAAACTGTAAGATAACAAATTTATGGTCTTTAAGACAAGATACTTGTGCTATCAACCAACAATCAACAGCCTTAGTACCAGCAGTCAGTAGATCAGAACGTTCTCTGCCAGGATCTCTCCTAATTACTGAGGAGCAATGACGTCAGTTTGAAGAGTAAGGTATGCCTAATTCAGCTCATGATATTTATAATTACTTAGTATGCATCTGAGAGCTGGGCAATTGAAAAGGATGACAGAAGACAAATTGATGACTTTGAGTTGTGACACTGAAGAATAGCACTGAATGTTCCATAAACTGCCTAAAGAACAAAAAGGTAGAAAGAGTGCACTCCTCTTTGAAGCAATGATGGAGAAACTTCATCTCACATACGCTAGGCATATTGCTACGAGAGACTATTCTTTGGAAAGGGACATCATTCTTGGAAATGTGGGGGTTCAGCAGAAAAAGGAAGACCCTCAAGCAGATAGATGGACGCAGTGACTCCATCAGTGTGCTCAAGTATGTCATAGATGTTGAGAATTGCATAGAATAGGATAGGGTTCAGATCTGTTAATTCATCAGACCACAATGACTCATACTCAACTCAACAGCACCTAAAAATAACTGGTGATATCTCTGTTATATCAGCATTAGATGACTAAGATACTACTCATAATACCTCTTTCTATCCAAATACCATCCCTAAAAGCTATCAAAATTTTGTCATTAAGTCAGTTGTTCTTTTGGTATATTCAACTCTTTCACCCTCTCCTAAACAAAATTCTGTCCCACTTTCTTCACTCTAAGAAGACATTTTTCTCATTTCAATTTGTGGAGATCATTGATTATTTTTAAATAATATATTTTATGTTTTTGGTTAAAATTTGCATGACTAAATAAGTTTCTATTTTATAATCTCTGTACAAAATTTTATGAGGTATTAGTTATATTTTTCAAAATGTGTCAATATTCTCTAATTGTCTTCTGTTGTTGTGTACCTTTGAGTTGAAACCAACCCTCCCACGCGTTTTCAGAGGAATTTAAACTCATGGGAGGAGACTGCCTATCCTTCTCCCTCAGAGCAGCTGGTGACTTCAAACTGCGTGCCTTAGGGATTACAGTGCAGCTTCTTGCCACTAGGCCACCAACATTCAATTTACATTACTGTAATTGCCCATCTTTCTCATTTTCTAAACTTTGTTTTAGAATAAATGCTGATCATTTCAGTGCATCTATTGAAACCAACATTAGGTAATTTGCCAAACATTTTAGCAAGGGCATCATGAGATAAATGAGACTAAATCAAAGTCCCAAGACCACAAAGAGATTTTCTGTGGAAATTCTCAGTCAGATGCCCTTATTATCAAAGAACACATTCACACGCTTTCTAGTACTGACTACGAATTATTTTAAATATTTGCAAGAGATCATTAAAATTTTTCCTCATTCATTTCTTTTGTTTTAATTTATAACTCAGTTATAAACTCAAATCTTTTGTGTGGTGCTTTTCAAGGTGGAGAATTTAGGGTTTTTTGAGGAATAAAGAACATTGATGACTAATAAAGGCAACAGAGGAAGAAAAAAATTACAGCAGTTAGTTAATAACATAAAAGAAGAAGATTATAATATTTTCTTTTATCTGTTCAGTAATAAGTTCCTGACTAGCACAAAATGTTTTCAAATTCATCCAATCATTAAAGGGAAAGGAGACACACAAAATTTTTCAGAGAGTTAATGATTTACAGTCTCTCCTTGTTATCATAACATTCCAACTACATCTAAGTGATTTCCTACTGAATCAAGGTAGTTAGCAGGACTGCTATTTTTTAAATAATTTTTATTATTACCCCATCTTTTCAGATCCCCACTGAATCTTTCCTAATTCCTTCAACCCCACCCTCGGTCCACCAAACTCTTCGACCTCATGACTCCCTCCTCTCCCTATCCCCAGTACTCCTCCTCATTATCTGTTCCTACTTGGACTTTTATACAAATCATACTAATTGTCCTTTGATTTTTTTAACAATAATGGTCTTATGAACTTTTTATCCTTATGAGACTGAGTTAGTTCTATCAGCATAATACTTTCTAGACTCTAATATGTTATATAATATTTTTTTTAAAAAAATCATTGCTCTTAAATGCTGTATAGAATTCCATCATGTGAATGTACCATAATTTCTCAATCCACTTGTTTGTTGATGGACATTTGGGCTATTTTCATTTCCTTGCTGTTGTAAATGATAGTGCTTTGAACATGGTCGTACAAATTTCCATTTGTGACTCAGTGTTATTCTCCTTAGGGTCTATTTCTAGTAGTGGATTCCTAAGTCATTCAGAATTTCTAATATTCAGCTTTCTGGAAAAATAAAGGAACTACCTTCCAGAAAGTTTTCTAACAATTTACAATCCCATCAACAGTGTACTTTGACTAACTGAGGAAATTATTTTTTGTCAATCTAGTTTGAGACTGCAGGACTAAATCTGAATGTTCAATTGAGATATTGCTCACCTCCTCCACTCTCTAAACTATTTTCCAAATAAACAACACAAATGTGAGTAAAGTCTGTGAGTCTTGCAACAAACTCAGACCCAGTGATTTGTAGAAAAAGGTGCAGGGACATGGAGGGTGGCATGGATGACCTTGTAGCTATTTTGGAACTGAAAATTATTGATGAGGACAATTCCTCTTTATGAAGCGAGTAGAAGTCAGACTTGCCCTTCCTCATGTTGCACCTGCTCCTTTCATCATAGATTTCTTATTATTTCTCAGAGTAGGTGTTATGTAGTTTTCAGGAATGGTTTTTTTTTGGTTTGTGTATTATTGTTAGAAGATTAGTTTTCAGACTCCTGCTTTGTTCCTTATATATCATGTGACTTTGAGCTTACATAATTGTTCTGTGATTTTCTTTCTTCTGACATGAAGTAGTTTTGCTTCTAACGTTGATGCTCTTGATATTGTTATTAGTTACTTTGTCATGTTCTGAAAAGCATAGCACTGGGAGGAAGGTGAAATGCTGGTGTGTTGTTAAGGGTTATTGAGTCAAATAAACTCCAAGTTACCTTATAAACAGTAGATCTGACTCCTGTCCTATCCTATGTCATCCTCATAATCTCTAATACAGGTGAGTCCATTGTTACAGTCACTATATCAATCTGTCTCGTTAAAGATGGTTGATCAAGTACAGACCATCAACTAATCATGTGAAATTTCAAATTGAAGCTAAAGAAGAAAACTATATAACCCAAAGTTAGATCTTGAATTCATCCCACTTGAATTTAGAAACCATCCCAGGAACAGGTTTGAGGCCTTGAACACTAATAAATGAAGTCCAAATGAATAGTGGGAGGATATCAAGAATATTAGTTATGAAAAATGCAAAAGTTCATTGTGAAAATATAGGAAGAAAACAAGAGGCATATCAAAAAAGTCTCTGAAAATTGTACAAAACACTGAGAAGCTAAAGCAAAGGGAAGAAATTAGGTATTTAAGGAGCTGAACACAAAGTTTCAAAAGCAGACTGAGACGACAAAGCAAAGTATTATAATGAAATGTGTAAAGAACTGAGTCAAAGAATTAAAATGGCGCAACTTGCTCAACATTTCTGAAGCTGAAGAAACTGAAGAACTAAGACAAGCCTCAGCTGGTAATCTTTAAGGATGTTATAGGTAGAATAGTAAATGATCCAGGAAACATCAAAAGGAGATGGAAGGAGAAGACTGAGTTGGGGATACCAGAAATAAGTGGCTCACACAGAAGAATTCCATGAAAAAACATATGATCAAGAGGCAGGATATAAAGGATGAATTTCAAGTTCTCTAATGGAATTAGCAAAAAACAAAGCCCCAGGAATTGACAGCATAACACATGACATATTTCAACAAAGACATGCAGCCCTAGATGTGCTAACCAAGCTGTGCTAAGACGTTTGAAGGATAACTGCCTGGCCAACTGACTGGAAGAGATCCGTAATTATTCCCATTATAAAAAGGGTGATGCAGCACAATGTGGAAGTTCTCTAACAATATCACTAATATCACATGCAGTAAAAAATCCTGCTGAAGATTATCCAAAAATGACTATAATACTACATGGACAAAGAACTGCCCAAAGTGCAGGATGGGGTAAAAAGAAAAAAAAAAAGAAAGAAAGAAAAACAAGAGACGGTGACACAAGAGACATCATAGTTAATGTCAGAGAGATTTTGACTGAAAGCAGAGAGCACCAGAGGAAGGTCTATCTGTGCTTCATTGATTATGCAAAGGCATTTGACTGTGTGGATCACAACAAATTGTGGCTAACCTTGAGAAGAACGGAAATTCCAGGACACCTGGTTGTGCTCATGTGAAACCTATACTTAGATCAGAAAGCAGTCATCAGAACAGAACAAGGAAATATTGCAAGGTTCAAAATAAAAAATTCTTTTATGTGTGTGCCGAAGATTTATCTTTTCTCTATACCTTTTTAATCTATATGCAAAACAGATCATTTGGGAGGCTAGACTTTATGAAAAGGAATGTGGCATCAGAATTGGAGGAAGATTAATCAATAAACATGCAGATGACACCATGCTTGCTGAAACTGAGGAAGACTTGTAGTGGTCTCCAATATAAATTGACACTCTACATTAAGAAAACAAAGATTCTTACCCCTGGACCAATTGGCAACACCATGATAAAGATATTAAAATAGTTAACAACTTCCTCTTACTCAGTTCCACGACTGATAGTCTTGCCTGTGGCAGTCAGAAATTTAGTCAGGAATTAAAAAAAAATGCTTTGGAAAAGTCTACTGTCAGGGATCTCTCTAGAGTGCAAAAGACTAATGATGTCAGACTGGAAACTAAGGTGCACCTAAACCAAGTCGTAGTCTTTGCAATTGCTTGCTATGCATCAGAAACAAAACTTGGACAAAGAATAAGAATTACAGAAGTAAAATCAATGCTTTTGAGCTGTGGTGCAGCATAAGAGTATCTGACATAATGTGAAACCTATACTTGGACCAGGAGGCAGTCATCAGAACAGAGCAAGGAAACACTGCATGGTTCAAAATTGGGAAAGGCATGCTCCAGGGATGTGTCCTATCTCCATACCTTTGCAACCTGTATGCAGAACAGATTATCTGAGAGGCTGGACTCTATGAGGAGAAGTGTGGCATCAGGATTGGTGGAAGATCCATTAACAATTTGCGTTATGCAGATTACACAACCCTGCTTGCCGAAACTGAGGAGGACCTGAAATGCTTGCTGCAGAGGGTCAAGGACTGCAGACTTCAGTGTGGATTGAACCTCAATGTCAAGGAGACAAAGATTCTCACCACTGGACCAATTGGTAGCATCAGGATGGATGGTGAAGAGATTGAGATTGTTAACAACTTCAGTCTGCTTGGCTCCATGGTCAACACTCTTGGCACCAGTAGCCAGGAAATAAAAAAAAAAAGTATTGCGATGGGAAAGTCTGCTGTTAGGGACCTCTTCAGGGTACTGAAGAGCAATGGTGTCACTTTGGAGACTATGGTGCAACTGATAAAGGCTATGGTGTTTGCAATCACTTGTTATGCATCAGAGAGTTGGACAATGACTAAGGAGGATAGAAGGAGAATTGATGCCTTTGAGCTGTGGTGCTGGAGAAGAGTATTGAATGTGCCCTACACTGCCAAGAAAACAGATTCATACTGGAGAGGGTTAAACCAGGCTGCTGCTTGAAGGCAAGGATTCTGGGGCTTCGTCTGACATACTTTGGACATGTTGTAAGGAGGGACATGTCCTTGGAGAGGGACATCATGCTTGGGAGGTTGGAGGGAAGGTGCAGAAGGGGAAGACCCTCTATGAGGTGGATTGATTCAGTGACTGGGGTAATTGGGATAGGTGTGTCAGAGGCAGTGAGATTGGTACAGGATAGAGCAGGGTTTAGAGCTGTTGTACATAGGGTCGCTATGAGTTGCAAGCGACTCGATGGCACATAACAACAACATGGACTGCCAAGAGGACAAGTCTCTCCTAGAGACTGTGAAACCAAGTTACTCTTTGGAGACAATGATTTTGAAGCTCTATCTCACCTGCTTTGGCGATGTTACCAGGAGGCACAAGTCATTGGAGAAGGACATCATGCTTGGAAGGATGGAGTGATAGCATAAGAGAGGAAGACCCAGAATAAGATAAATCAACACAGTGACTGGGATTATGGAAGTAGGTGTGTGGGAGACAATGAAACTGCCTCAGGATAGGGTGAATTTCAGAGCTGTGGTGCATAGGGGCACTATGAGTTGTGGGTGACCTCATGGCATATAACATCAACAACAATGTGATGAAGATCTTTAGCACATTTTTTTAACATAGGAACATGTAAAACAAAAAAGCTGAAAGGTTAAACAAGATAAGGTGGCCATGATTATATTAACTTCTTGTTATTATTGCTATTTTGTTAGATATGACAGTAAATTATGTCTCATGTTATTGTTGTTCTTTGCTGTCAAGTTGCTTGTGATTCATACCAACACTAAAGAACAGCTCTGAACTCTGTTCCACCCTGAAAAAACCTCATTGTCCCTGATAGACTAACCCTGATTACCCCATTCACTGAGTCAGTCCATCTCACTGAGGGTCTTTCTCTCTTGCACTGTCCCTGTACCCTCCCTAACATTATGTTCCTCTCCAAGGACTGTTCTCTCCTTGTAACATGTCCAAAGTATGCTGGACGGAGCTTCAGAATCCTTTCCTCCAAGGAATAGCCTGGTTTCACCCCGTTTGGAATAGTTAGTACTCTTCTCCAGCACGGCAGTTCAAAGGCATCCATTTTCCTTCTATCATCTCGAGTCATGCAACTCTATAAAATAGAATTGAACTTTGCTCTATCTTTCACCATTCATGTGATCACTGATGGACTCAAGCCCATTTGCTATCGTCACTGTTTCAATCTATCTTGTTGGACATTCTTTTACCTTTCTCTGATTCTCTACCTTTCTAAGCATGTCTGATTCAGGCAATGGTCTTTCTGATTACTTCCTATGCATCTGAAAGCTGGACAATGAATAAGGATGACAGGAAAAGAATTTACACCTTTGAGTTGTGGTGATGGGGACGGGCAGTGAACATTCAATGGATGGTTAAGAGAATTAACAGATATGTCTTGGAGAGGATGCAGCTGGAATGCTCTTTGGAGGCAAGAATCATGAGGTTTTACCTTCCATACTTTGGGCATATTGCTAGGAGGTGCTATTCCTTGGAGAGGAACATGATTCTGGGAAGGGTAGAGAATCAGCAAAAGAGAGGAAGACCCTCAATTGGGTGGATTGACATAGTAACTGTTGGAATGGGCTTTTGTATATCAGGAAGTGTCAGGATGGTGCTGGAGAGAACAGGTTTCAGATCTTTTGTTCATAGGGTTGCTATGAGTTTTATTTGACTCAATAGCAACTAACAACAATGACAATCCCTCATGACAGCACTTAGAAAATGTGTATCATGAAGTTTCACTATCCTTAACTCTAAGAGGCATCTACCTTGGTTGCAATTTTTCCAAGAAAAATGTGTTTGTTCTTTTTGTAGTTCATGGGGTATTCAATACTCCAATAAGATTATTCAAAGGCATCTCATCTTTTTCAATCTTCTTTATTCATCATTAGTATTTCAGACGAATAGGGAAAAATTTAAAATACTCTAGGTTGGTTCAGGTTCACCTTACTCTTTAAACTGATACCATCACTCTTCAACACTTTAGAGAGTTTCTGAATAGCCAATTTTCTCAATGTCTTCTGATTTCTTAACTGTTGCTACCACAGATATTGATTATGAATTGAAATAAAAGGAAGTTTTTGACAATTTAAATGTTTTTTCCATTATTATGTTGCCTTTTGGTACAGGGGTGAGTATCTTTTTCTTGATGTTGAGGTCAGGGACTAACTGTAGACCAGATTATAAATTATTCAAATGCAAGTTCAGATTGAAGCTGAAACAAATTTTTAAAGTATCTGAAAACCTAAATATATCCTTGAGTATATTTGACCTGAATCTAAAAATCATTTCAAGAACAGTTTTGATAAATTAAATATTAATGACTCATAGCAATAGGCAAACACATCAAAAAGGAAGAAAGAGCTATATTCAGTGACAGCAACTCCAGAAAACACAAAAAGAATAGCATGCGAACCACACTACTTCTAGAAGAAAGGAAATGATAAAGACAACGATCTGAATAAATAAAACATATAAAAAACCAATTTAAACTATCAATAAAATGAGGAGTTGGTTTTTCTAAAAGATGATTAAAACAAAGCAAACAAAAAAAGCCCTACTGTAAAATTTAACAAAAAAAAAAAAGAAAGAAAGAAAGAAAGAAAGAAGAGACCTTGAATAAGAAATGAAAGGGGAAATAACACAACAGAACCTGCCAGTATTGGAATGTTACGAAAACTGCAACAGATTTGAAAATCTAGAGGAAATAGACCAGAGACTAGGAAATTTCTCGAGACTCACATCCTACCCAAACTGACACAAGCTGTGTCAGGGATGGTTGAAAATAAGGAAAACAATCAAAATAATTAATCTACCACATCAACAAAACCACATGATCATATCATTTAATGCAGAAAACTCTTCTGACAAAATCCAATACCCTTTTCTGATTTGAGTACTCAACAAAATAGGAGTAGGAAGGAATTTCCTCAACATATCATCCTCCTCTTTTCATAGAAACAGGCTTTTGTAATTATTTGTCCTTTTATAGCCGACTTATTTCACTCAGGATAATGTCATCCAGACTCGCCCAAATTGTATAATATTTTACAAATTCAATACTCCTTATTACTGTATAGTATTCCATTTTGTTATGTAACACAATTTCTGTATCTGTTAATTTTGTAAGGTTGTTATTTTCACAATTTTGAATATTAATATCTAATAACAGAAAATCAAAAGATAAATTGCATTAGATAAATCTGCTGTAAGGTCCACCTGATCCAGTCCATGGTCTTTGCAATTATTTGCAATGGCTCAGATACCTAGATAATTACTAAGGATAATAGAAGAATTGATACCTTTGAGTTATGGAGCTAGATAAAAGTCTTGAACATACCATGGACCACCAAAAGAAAATAGGTCTGTGTTGGAGCGGGTGAAATAAAATTTCTCCTAGAAGGCTAAAATTTTGAAACTCTGTCTCACATACTTTGGGTATGTGGCCAGGAGGGACTGATCCTTGGAGAAGGATGTAATGCTTGGAAGGATGGAGTGACAGTACAGGAGAAGAAGACCCTGCATGAAATGCATTGAAACAGTAACTAGGGCAATAGAGGTAGGAGTGTTGGAGTCAGTGAGACTAGCTAAGGACAGATCAGGCTTCACAACTGTTGTAATAGGGTCACTCTGAGTTGTAGGTGATTAAATAGCACTTAACAGCAACAGTATCCAAGAACAAACATACATACAT
>NW_006399917.1:7155726-7164798 GCF_000299155.1 Elephantulus edwardii
CACTTTAGCAATAAGTTCTAGAGAGGTAGAGATGATGATGATGATGATGATGATGATGATGATGATGATGATGTTGATAGCACCAGGATAGGGCAGAGTTGAAGTCAACTATTCAAATGGTTGAGTCATACTCGACTCAATCGCGCTTAACAACAGCAACACATACTATCGTATCTTCTACGTAAAGTGATGGCTTTATGTACTCTTTTCCAATTTTAATGCCTCTTATTTCCATCTTTTGCCTAATAGCTCTAGCTAAACTTCCAATACAATATCAAATAAGGATGGTGAGTAGAGGCATCCCTGTACAAAAGGGGAATATTTTTAGTCTCTTTCTGTTGAGAATGATATTAGTTCTAGGTTTATATACTTTTGACTATGCTGAGAAATTTCTCCTCTATTCCCATTTTATTGGGTGTTTTAATCAGACTGTGGCATTAGATTTTGTCAAAGGTCTTTTCTGTATAAATTTGTAGCATCATCTGGTTCTTGTCCTTTGCTTTATTAATGTGATGAATTACATTGTTTTTCTTGTGTTGAACCATCCTTGCAAACTTGTTATGAATCCCATTACATCATAATGAATTATTTGTTATATACTATATACTGTTGGATTCTGTTGGTTAGGTAGGGTTCTTCTATCTATGTTCATGGGAAATATTGTTCTATAGTTTTCCAATTGTTAAAGTCTTTTTCTGGATTTAGTATGAGGATTATGCGTGCAATATAAAATGACTGAGAATGTTCCTTCTTTCTCTGTATTTTGAAATACAAATTGTGCCTAACTCTGAGAATAATGGGAATCCCAGAACACTTGGTTATGCTTATGCGAACCCGATATTTGGACCAGGAGGCAGTCATCAGAGCAGAGTAAGGAAACATTGCATGGTTCCAAATTGGAAAATGTGTATAGCAGGCATGTGTCCTATCTTCATAGTTTTACAATCTATATGCAGAATAGATTTTCTGGGATGCTGGGATTTATGAGGAGAAATGTGGAATCAGGAATGGAGGAAGACTCATCAACAATCTGTGTTGTGCAGATGACACAACCCTTGCTTGCTGAAACTGAGAAGGACCTGAAGTGCTTGCTGCAGGAGGTCAAGTACTGCAGCCTTCAATCTGGACTGAGTCTCAATATCAAGAAAACAAGGATTCTCACCACTTGGCTGATTGACAGCATTGTGATGGATGGTGGGGAGATTGAGATTGTTCACAGCTTTAGTTTGCTTGGCTCCACAAACAACACTCTTGGTGCCAGTAGCCAGGAAATTAAAACATGCCGTGCATTGGGAAAATCTGCTGTTAAAGACCTTTCCATAATTTTGAAGAGCAATGATGTTAGTCTGGAGACCAAGGTGCACCATGCATCAGGGAGCTGGACAATGACTAGGGATGATAGAAGGAGAACTGACACCTTTGAGCTGTGGTGTTGGAGAAGAGTAGTGAGTATACCATTGACTGTTAGGAGAACAAACAGACTGATCCCAGAGAAGGTGAGACCAGACTACTCCTTGGAGGTAAGGATTCTGAAGCTTTGTCTGACCTACTTTGGACATGTTGCAAGAAGGGACCAGTCCTTCGAGAGGGATGTCGTGAGTGGGAGGATGGAGGGATAGTGCAGGAGAGGAAGACCTTTGATGAGATGGAGTGATTCAGTCATTGGAGTAATGGGGGTAGGTGTGTCAGAGATAATAAGATTGTCACAGGATAGAGCAGGGTTTAGGGCTGTTGTTCATAAAGTCTTTATGAGTCAGAGGTGACTCGGTGGCACACAACAATGACAACCCAAAGTAAAATTGATGACAGTTCATCTCTGAATGTTTGATATTATTTACTGGTGAAGCTGTCTGTGCCAATGCATTTTGTTGTTCTTTTGGGGAGTTTTTAATGTGCTGCTCAGTTTCTTCTTCTGTTCAAGTGTTCTACTTCTGTGTGTTTCACTTTGGCTAGGGTTAGTGTTTCTAAGACTTTGCTTATTCCTTCCAGGTTTGCAAATTTGTCAGGGTATAGCTTTTTAAAATATTTCCTTATTATAATTTTAATTTCAACTAGTTCTGTTCTGGCATTTCCTTTTAATTTCTTATTAAAAATATGTGTGTCTTTAATTATGTTAAGTTTGTCAACAGTTTGCCTATTTTATTGATCCTTTCCAACAACCTACTCCTGAACTTGTTGTTTTTCTCATTACTTTTTCATTTGCTTCATTCCTCATCTCTAGAATTTCCTTTCTTTTAGATATTATGGGGTTTGCTTGTTTTTCTTAATCTGCTTGTTGGAAATGTTGGGTTAAGTAGTTGGTTTTATTCCTCTCTTGTTTTTAATGCAGTTGCTTATTGCTATGAATTGATCTGTGAGAACTGGTTTTGCTGTATCTCTGACATTTCGATTAATTTTTTTTTAATTTCCATTTGTTTCAAAAAACTTTTTAATTCCATCTGTAATCCGGCTGTAATCAAGGAAGATGTTATACAGTTCCACATGGGTGGTGTTTTATCCTTTTTTCTCTTTTTGTTAAGGTCTAGTTTTGTGACATTTTAGCCACACCTTTTTTGTTTCTTGTTTTCATTCTTTCATACTCAGAGTGGATGGGACTGATGATTTGCTTTTAATCAATGGAGTATAAGGGTAATGATGATTGATGAGTGGAATGCAAAAGTAGGAAACAGTGAAGAAGGAATAATAGTTGGAAACTATGGGTTTGGTAATAGAAATGAAGCTGGAAATAGAATGACTGAATTTTGTATTTACAATGATTTATTCACAGCAGTTGTTTTTTTAAAGACATAAACAATGACTTTACATATGGATCTCATCTGATTTACTGTATAAGAATCAGATTTACTACATTTGTGGAAGAAATCATTAGAAAACCTCAATATTGGCAGTCAAAGCTAAACCAGGGGAAGGGAGACTGTGGGTTAGATCAGCAACAATTTATATGTAAGTTCAAATTGAGGCTGAAGAGGATAAAAATAAGTCCACAGGAACCAAAATATGCCTTTGAATCAATTCCATCTGAATTTCAAGATCATCTTAATAGATTTGAAGCATTGAACACTAGTGATCAAAGATCAGAGAGTTGTGGGATGGATTCAGAAATATCATCTATGAAGAAAGCAAAAGGTTATTACAAAGACAGAGGAAAAGGAAAAAATTGAAATGGATGTCAGAAGAGACTCTAAAGACTGCACTGGAGCATGAAGAAGCCAAAACAATAGGAAAACATACCATAGTAAAAGAGCCGAGCAGAAAATGTCAAAGCACAGCTTTGGAGGACAAAGCAAAGTGTTAGAATGGAAGATGTAGAGAGCTAGAATTGGAGAGTAAAAAGAGAAGAACTTCCTCTGTATTTCTCAAGCTGAGAAACTGAAAATCAAAGTTGAGCCTTGTGTCACAATATTGAGACAGCAATCTTTTGTCGATTTGCTGAACTATTTTGTGTTGCTGTGATGCTGCACTTTGTTCCATAGTCTCATCAAATACCATAATGGTTACCCATTATGGACAATGTTTGGATGAGCTTCCAGACTGATTTATGCTGGGAGGAAGGTGTGGCATCCGCTTCCAAAACTAGATGCCTCTGAAAAATTCTATAAACACTAAACTCTACAAACTCTCTATAAATGTACAGTTATTATGTTAGTTATAGAACAGAGTTCTGTACAGAAACGATGTTAATTATAGAACAGAGTTCAGGTCTTTTGTGCAAAACTTACTCTCAGTCGTATTTGACTTGATGAGACTTAACCACTGCTAAATCAAACTAGTGCTTTTATATCTGGAGGACACTCTTCCACTGTATACATTACTCTTTGTCAGTGTGCAGTATGAAGTAACCTGGATTTGCTGTGATGCTGAACATTGTACCATTGAAATAAAATACTGGAATGACTTCCCAATGTGGACAGCATTTGGTGGATCTCCCAGTTGTAAAACAGTTTTGGAAGCAGGAGGGGCACCCACTTCCTAAACCACATGCCTCTGGAAACTCTATGAACTGGAGAAATGATGATAGTTATGGAAAGTCATTAGGTCTTTTGTTTACAAAGTCACTATGAGTTGTGCTCAACTCAACAGCAATGAGCAACAACAACAAAAACATGGGCAATGTATTAAATGACTTTGAAAGCATTAAAAGAAAATGGAAGAGATACACAGAATCACTGTACCAGAAAAAGTCATTGGCATTGAAAATGTCAGAAAGTTCTATTTGAACAAGTGCTGAAAGTAATAAAGGAGGAAATAGAAGCTATATTGAAGGTATTGGCAAAAAATAAGGCTCAGTAATTGATGGAATACTGATTGACTTGTTTGGATTAAAAGATGCACCGTTGGATGAACTCACCAGTCTAGGCCAGGAAATTTGGAGGACAGGTATCTGCCCAATGGATTGGAAGTGGTCCAGATTTATTCTCGTTCCAGAGAAAATGGATCCAACTGAATGTAGAAACCATTAAACAATGTCATTACTATCCCATACAAACAAAATACTGCTGATGACTTAAAAATGGCTTGAACAATATATAGATCATGAACTTCTACAAGTTTAAGAAGGATTTAGAAGAGGTTGTGCCACCAGGAGTATCATTGCTGAAGCTAGATGGATCCTGGCTGAAAGTAAAGAATATCAGAAGACTGTCTGTTTGTGCTTTATTGACTATACAAAGGCATTTGATTTTGTGAACCATAACAAGTTGTGGCTAACATTGAGTGGAATGGGAGTTCCAGAGAACATAATTTTATCATGTAGAACCTATATCTGTTCCAGGAGGAGGCTGTTGTGTGAACAGGGCAGGAGAACACTGAAAGGTTTAAGATTAAGAAGGAAGGACTTTTGGGTTTTATGCTCTCTCCATACCCATTCAGTCAGTACGCTGAGAAAATCATTGGAGAAGCTGGACTCTCTGATGAGGAATGTGACATCAGAAATGGAGAGAGATTCACTAATAACTTGAATTATGTAGATGACACAGCCTTACTTGCTGAAAGTGAGGAGGACTTGAAGCATATGTTGCAGAAGATTAAGGAATGCAACCTTCAACATGGTTGCAAATCATTGTCAAGAACACAAAGATTCTTACCACTGGATCAATAGGGAACATCACAATGGATGGAGAAGAGGCTCAAACTGTCAACAGAGATGAAAGAAGAGCAAATTATGCTGAATGACAGAAGTCAATCACAAAAGGACAATTATAGTATCAGACCACATGCCTCCGAAACTCTATGAACTTTGAGAAAAAATGGTAGTTACAGAAAGGCTTCAGGTCTTTTGTTCATAGAGTTGCTATGAGTCGTGTTTGACTCGACAGCAATGAAGAAGAAGAACAAGAAGAAGAAGGAGGAGGAGGAGGAGGAGTAGAAGAAGGAGAAGAAACAGTTGCACACAGATAGAATCAAATTAAGAGGGTTAACAGATAAGGAAAACAAGGGAGAGTAGAGGAAAAAAATACAATTTTGCAAAGGTCATCAACATCTTACTGAAATTGATTAAAAAAAGAAAAATCGAGTGATAAATTTGCCTGTCTAGAAATAGAATAAAAACTCAGTGACTTAATTGAATGCTCATGGAGGAGTTAAACTCAAGTGAATTGATTAGTGACTGTGTCTATATTTTTAGGATAGATATAGGACCAGTGGAAGAAAACTCAGCACAACTGCAGTGGGGCAGGGAGTAGACGTGTGGGCTATTAATTATATTTCATAAGATGAACAAGCACAAGTTAGGTCATATTTGGCATGCTCCTCCATTTGATTAGATATTTAAATGACTAGGGAAAAGTTATTTAACCATTATAGAGACAACTTTTTATCTCCTGACCTAGTTTAGTGACAGAAAGCTACAAGGAGCAATCAGGACTTTAAGCGATTGCATAAATATTCAATTAAGTCAAACACACAATTACCAAGCAGCAACTAACATTATAAACCACCACAATATGTTGAGAGCTTGGGGGTACATTTTAAAATATCAGCTTAAATGTCACCTCCTTAGTGAAACCTTACGTAAGTATCCAATGTACTCCAGTGTCTCTTAAGCCAACCATCCTATTTTTCATAAATTATTATTGAGACACTTTATCAGTTATTACCTAAAACTGTTTTTTATTAAGTGTTTAGGTTTTGGTCTTCCCTTCATCTCCCCCCAAAATATCTCACTGAAAGTAGAGATACTGACTTCTGGGTTCAAGTAAATGAATGAAGATAATGAACATGGAATTGCCCAAAGTGAGTTGCAAAGAAACAGGATCACTGATTGCAATGATGGAGCGTTCACAAGCAGCAGGCATAATAAGAAAAGTAATGAGCTTCCTTGACTTTCTTTATTGCCTTCTCTGAAAATGCTGCTCAGACTTCTCAAGTCCAAAACTTGTGTATTGACAAAATTCACACACTCACAAAGTCTAACCACAACATATTAATATATTATAACATGTATATTTACTTAGAAAGTTTGTATACATTGCTTTTCATACCTGATGTTTCTTTTTTCCTTTACCCACCCCTCCCTCCATTGATCAATTTTTTATCAATACTTTTGACTGTTCTTATTTTGCAGTAACTTTTGGGTCTTTTATTGTTTATCGATAAAATGTATATGCATAGTTTTTTTTTAAATTTCAGGCATTTTTAGATACTGAGTATGTATTGATGAAAATGGGGTTGTAGTATAGTTGGTGTTACATAATTTGTATTACTCAGTCACACAAACCAACACATGACTTCCAACAGTAATAGAAAAACAAGAAGTTACTGAGAGTTCTTAACCAAGAAGCAGGGAATTTTAAACTTCTTTGGGGTTAAAATAACAAAAATGAAGCTACTAAGGAAACAACCAGGTTCAGCCTGGAGAATGTGTTAAAGCAGGCTGCTCCTTGAAGACAAGGATTCTGAAGTGTTGTCTGACATGCTCTGGACATGTTGCAAGGAAGGACTAGTCCTTGGAGAGGGACATCATTCTTGGGAGGGTGGAAGGACAGCACAGGAGAGGAAGACCCTCTATGAGGTGGACTGATTCAGTGACTGGGGTAATTGGGGTGGGTGTGTTGGAGACAGTGAGGCTGGCACAGGACAGAGCAGGGTTTAGGCTGCTGGACATAGGGTTGCTGTGAGTCCCAGGTGACTCAACAGCATGTGACAACAATAACAACAACTGAGGAATGGAGTAATGTGAGTGAAGATTTGAAAACTAGTGGTAAGAAACTGCTGCAATCCAGAAGGCACACATTTGAATCCATCAGCTGCACTGAGGAAGAAGGATGGGAAATTCACTCCCTTACAATTAAATGTCTCAGAAAATCCACCAGAAGCTCAGCTGTGAGTTGATTCCAATGAATTGATACACCATAACAATAAAGTGATATTTGAGACCTGCTGGGCAAAGATTTGAGGTGGTAGAAATGGCATGTGGATTCAAGCTAGAAGAATGGAAAGAACAGGGATAATCAGAGCAGTTATACATTTGCCAGTCTTTAATATGAAAATTCATGTTTTCTATGCTCCAATAAAAATAGATTAAAAGTGGTTTTATTTATATATTGTTAATGCTCTGTGCCATTGCATTGAGTCACTGGAGACTCATAGCAACTCTTTGTACAACAGTTCCAAAACCTGCTGTATCCTGGGCCAACTTTACTGTCTCTGACACACTTACCCTCATTACCCTAATCACTGGTCATCGATGGTCTCCCTCTTTTTCTCCGATCCTCCACCCTTCCAAGCATGATGTCTCTCCAAGGACTGGTCCCTCCTTGCAACATACCCAAAATACGTTAGACAAAGCCTCAGAATCCTTGCCTCCAAGGAGCGGCCTGGTTTTACTCTCTCTAGGATGAACCTGTTTGTTTTCCTGGCAGTTCATGGTATTTTCAACATTCTTCCACCAGCACCACAACTCTTTCTATCATCCCTAGTCATTGTACTGCTCTTTGACACATAGCAAGCAATTGCAAGGACTATGGCCTTGATCAGGTACTCCTTAGTCTCCAGATTGACATTGTCGCTTTTCAGTACTCTGGAGAGAAACCTGACAGCAGCCTTTTAAAATGCACTTAATTTCTTGATTTCCTGGCTGCTGGTACCAAGATGTTGACTATTGAGCCAAATAAACTAAAGTTGTTACCAATCTCAATCTCTCCCATCTATCATAATGCTGCCAATCAGCCTAATGGTGAGAACCTTTGTTTTCTTGATGTTGAGCTGCAATTCATACTAAAGGCTGTAGTATTTGACCTTCTGCAACAAGTGCTTCAGGTCCTCCTCAGTTTCAGCAAGCAAGGTTATGTCATCTTCATTACACAGATTGTCAATGACTCTTCCTCCACTCCTAATGCCACATTTCTCCTCATAGAAAAATACTAGTTGACACAGTAATTTCACGGCTGGGAATATACCCTAACGAAACCAGAACTGTCACCCAAACAGATATATGTGTACCCATGTGAATTGCTGCATTGTTCACAATATAGTAAAGAGATGGAAAAAATCCAAGTGCGCACCAGCAAATAAATGGATAGAGAAGCTGCAATATATTCACACAATGGAACATTATGCAGTACTGAAAAACTAGGAACTCAAAATATTATACAAAATGGGTGATCCTGAAGGACATTATGCTGAGTGAAATATCTCAGTCATAAAAGGACAAATACTACATAATGACACTTTTATGAAACAGGACTGACATGGGGGCTAGGGGGAAACTAAGAAAAAAGGGGATTCATAATGAACACTGCATTTAAATAGTTGAGGGAAAGAACTGTCTAAAAGAATTATATGATTAGATATTATTTACATGACAACAGGCCAGAATAAGAGGTACATAGTAAAGTGAACTGGGGAGCAGAGGAGTGTTCGAGGAAATTGTACAAGGGTGAAAGAATCTCTTTAAAGAAAAAGCAAACAGGGTTCATTCACTCAGCATAATACTCTCCAGTCCCTCCCAAGTTAGGTTGTTGTTGTTATGTGCCGTTGAATCGTTTGCAACTCAGAGTGACCCTATGTACAACAGCCCTAAACCATGGTCTATCCTGTGCCAATCTCATTGCCTCTGACACACCCATCCCGATT
>NW_006399917.1:7165108-7166494 GCF_000299155.1 Elephantulus edwardii
TCCAAAGCAGAGGGGGGGAGGGTGAAAATAGAGAGGTGAAGGGGGGAGGTAAGGTGTTAATCATAGGGTTACACAGTTCAATGGATGGGTGGGATGAACGAAATGGGAAGGATCTTTTGTGAAGAACAATGCTTTCAAGCTTTGTAAATAAATCAGAGTAGGAAAAAAAAACCACTGACAAACCAACAATCTGGGGGTGGGGAAGATAGGGAAGAAAATGTGCAACAATGAATGAATGATTGAACGGAAATCTAAGTTTTCTGTAAACTTTAGTCTAAGTAGCAATTAAAAAGTAATTAAAAAAGCTTCCAGAGAGGTGTAATCTTTGTGTTAGATGTACAACATGAGATCAGAGCTCTCTCAAAAGCACAGCTGTTGTTAGTTACCAAAAAGTTGACTACAACTCATAGTGACCCTAAGAAAAAGACTGGAACCTTACCCTGCCCTGAAGCATTCTACTAATCTTTACTGTTTATACCCATTGTTATAGCAAAGGTGTTACTCTCTCTTTGAATATCTTCCTCTGTTTTCCTGACCCTCTATGTTTCCTAGAATTGGCCTCTCTTAATAACATGTCCAAAGTATGTGAGATAAAGCATCACTGTCCTTGCTTCTATGGATCACTGTGGTGACCTTTCTCCCAAGATAGGTTTGATGGTTCCTTTTTGGTAGTCAATGGTATATTCAATACTCTTTGACAACACCATAGTTGAGAGGCAAAGATCCTTCCTTAGTCTCAATTATTTATTATACCATTTTGTAAAAGCTGAAGTTGTCAAGGATTTCATTTCACTTCAATCCACAATCAATACTCAAGAAAACAACAGTCAATCAATCAATCAAGTGATCAATTAATCACTCAATCAGTTTATGGCACTCTGCAGTCTCCTGATAAGAAGATTAATGCCCTGGTAATACAACTATCTGAGGAATTTACTGTTTCAGTTATTTTTGGATAATCTTCAGCAAGATTTTGCTTGTGTGTGATATGAGTGATACTGTATGATAAATTTCATAGTAAGGTCATCTTTTTTGGAATGGTAATAAATATGAATTCCTTCCAGTCAGTTGGCTAGTTAGTTGTCTTCCAGATATCTTGATACAACATGGTGAGTACATCCAGGGTAGTATCTGTTTGTTGAAATATGTCAATTGGTAGTCAATAAATTTCTGGGGCTTGGTTTTCTCTTGCCAAGTCCTTCAGAGAAACCTGAAATTCCACCTTCGTCAAGCATGCAGTCCTCAGAAACAGAGCAGGGGAACACTGTATGGTTAAAAGTCAGGAAGGGAGTGCATCAGGGATGTGTCCTGTATCTATACCTTTTCAATCTATATGCAATACAGATCACTTGAGAGGCTGGGATGGTATTATGAGGAAGAATGTGG
>NW_006399917.1:7168134-7169204 GCF_000299155.1 Elephantulus edwardii
GTGGTTTAGTGGCAAGAAGCTGAGCTGCAAGACAGAAGGCATCCAGTTTGAGACCACAAGCTACTCCGTGGGAGGATGGGCAATTTTCTCCCATGTGATTAACAACTACCTGTGAAAACGTTCAGGAGGATCAACTACGCTTCTGACCCAATGTTACACAAAAACAACAAATAATCTTAAAAACATGTTTATCTGAAGCTTTATCGAAATAAATTCATTCTACTGTTTTGAGGGCATTTTCTTTATTTCTTTTTTAATTTTATACTAGTTTATTTACAAAATTAGAATGTATTGTTTTAGAGAAGAGAGTCTTTCCATTTTTCCCACCTCTGCACACATCAAATTGTAGAACCCCATGGTTAATCCCCCCTCACCATGCACGTCTTCATCCGTCTGCTTTCAACCTCTCCCACATCTTTTGGATCCTTACAATAATGGCTTTATAGAGTCTTGATCCTTGTGGGACTTATTTAGTTAACGCAACAGAATGCTCTCCAGTCCCTCTCAAGTTAGGAAATAATTTTTAAAATCATTGCTCCTGCATGCTGAGTAGTATTCCATTGTTTGAATGTACCTTAATTTCTCAATGCATTCTTTTGCGGTTGGACATTTGAGCTGTTTCCATGTTCTTGTGATAGTGAATAATGCTGCTATGAACATTGTTGCACAAATCTCATTTTCTCAGGGTATATTCCAAGTAATGGAATAGCTGGGTCATGTGGGATTTCTATGTTCAATTATTTAAGAAAGCGCCAAACAGCCTTCCAGAATGTTTGTACCCTTTTACAATCCCACCAACAATGTATAAGAGTTCCTATTTCGCCACATCCTCTACAACATTTACTGATTGCTGTCCTGTTAAATTTTGCCACTGTTACTGGAGTGGATGGTACTTAATTGTCGTTTTGATTTGCATCTGTCTTATTGCCAGTGATTTGGAGCATTTCTTCATATGTCTGGTTGCCATTGATGCATTGGGGCTTTTTAAAGATTAAATCCATGTGTGCATCAAAAACTTTCTTCCAACAGGGTGAAAAGAAAACCTACAGATTGGGAACAAATGTTTGGTA
>NW_006399917.1:7169594-7172979 GCF_000299155.1 Elephantulus edwardii
ATATATATAATTTTATTCTTATTTTTTTTACGAGTTAACTTCATTTTGTTGAATAGTGGTAGTCTGTGTTGGTTCAGGTCAATTACATACCAAACAATCTGACAGAAACGATGCTAAACATGTGCTTAACTGAGATTATCTATCTTTCTCTGAACTTAGGAAACTGATAAGCATTAAACAGCTAAAAGAAAATTTGTAATTTCTTTAGCATAATACACAAGTCTAATTGTCAGGTAAGAAAGCACAAGAGGATAGACAAAGGCAGGGCAAGGCTTAGACCCTGAATATTTATTTGTTTTCAAAGGTGGGAAACTCTATTACATGAATCCTAGCTAACTGCATGTCTTCTATGCAAAAAAAGTTTCCAATAAAAAAAGAATATTAAACATTCAAACTGAAGCGTTATGGCCAAATGGTAAAGAGTTGTGCTATTAGCCCAAAGGCATATGGTTCTAATCCACAATCTGCTCTTGGGATAAAGACAGGCATTCTCCACCATGCGATTTACTTTGTATTAAAAACTATTGGCAAATCAGATATGAATTAGTTCCAACTAACAACAACAACAACAGGGTGTTGACTAGAATTAAGTCTAAGGTAAAAACACATAAAAATCAGAGTATTCTAAAAGTACTTAGAAATCAATTATTTCAGCAAAATACTGCAAACACCTTGTAATTATCTGGGCTTATTATTATTTGCTGTTAAGTTGGATTCCATAAAATGGACTTTATTATTTTTTATGCTTAGAATACAGCATGTTTTGATGTATGTTCTTTGATATACTTTTTTCTGTGTAATAACATTACAGAGTTTGCTTCCATGAATCTCCTTTTATTGTCCTTTGAAGTTCCTTGTGAAAATATTTTTATTGCATGGTCAAGGTATAAATCTAAATTTACTACTCCCTCTGCTATTGTTTAATGTTTAACACTAATAAAAATGCTACTTAGCATTTCACAAAGGTTCATATTTTTAAAGTGCTTTCCAAGGACTATTACTCAGTCCTCTTAATGAGTATATTTTTAGGAGTAATTTGTATGAATATTCAGGAGATATTATGAATGTGAATTTAAAGCTGTGGCCCTGTGATGATTTGGAATTTGAATCTACAATACAAAGAAATAGTGAAGTGCTGACCTGGCAGTCATAAACAAATCATCTGCAATGCATTGAGGTCAGTAAAAAAATGTATCTTTAACACTATCTCTCTCTCTCTTTCTGTATGTGTCTTTCTACGCCTTCCTCTAATTTCTCTAACATCTATAATCTGTATTTATTAATTGAATGAATTCTTTTTACAGATGATAGGCTGAATTTAAAATAATTTTATATCACTTGAGTCTCTCCTAATTAATATAACGCTATGCTAGGATTTTTCTAACCACCATTGAGAATAAACTTCCATTTGATTTAAAACCGGATTTGTCACATATAGTCTCAGGTTGCAGTTTTCTTTTAGTTTGGCTTATTATAAATGTCATTTAATTTAAATTACAATGATAAATATAATGTCCTCCTGTCCTATTCAGATACTCATAAGTAGTTAAAAAGCTAAATTTATTACATCATACTATGGAATAAATAAATTTAATACCAATGAAAACATAAACCAAAAATATGCTGAAGCTGATAATACTACCATGGGTTTTGTCTATATTTATACATTTGGCAACAATTCTTTAGAATTAACAATTCTCTCTGATGGCTCTCTCTCTGGTGGTAAAGATTGTGCTGTCAAAATTACGTTTACCACTTAATGGTATGTGGCTTGAATTCACCAGCTGTTAAGCAGAGAAACATGAACAGTCTTCTCCTGGGTGGTTTATTGCCTCTAAGCACCTCTGGAGGGTCAGCTATAGGTCAATTTCCACTTGATAGTATACAACAATAACAACATATATCATTTAGAAGGTAGAAGGTAGAGAGAAACTGTACAGAGAATAAATAAAAGAGAATTATGCCTTTATATCATTTGTTTTGGACTGAAATATACTGAAGGTAAGGATGATGTTTCATTTTTTTTATCCTCTGTGATTAAACCATCATTCTCATATGTTTTTATTGTTGTTATATACCATCAAGGCAACTGAAAGTCATAGCAACCCTATACACAATACTTCTGAACTCTGAACTTCCTGAGTCAATTTCATTGTCTCTGACACATCTACTCTCATTACCCCAGTCACTGTGTCAATCATTTCATCTGGGGTCTTCCCCTCCTGCACTGTCTCTCCACCCTTCTAAGCATGATGTCTTTCATGCCCAAAGCATGTGAAACAGAGCTTCAATATCCTTGCTTCCACTGAGCAACTTGTTTTCACCTTTTCCAGGACAAACCTGTTTGTGCTCTTGGCAGTCTATGGAATGTTCAATACTCTTCTTTAGCACCACAACTTAAAGGCATCAATTCTTTGTCTGTCGTCTTTATTCATTGTCCAACTCTCTGATACATACTAAGTAATATTGAAGATCATAACATGAATCAGGCACACCTTTGTCTAAAGACTGACATTATTGCTCTTCAGCACTCTGGAGAGGTTACTGACAACACATTTTCCTAATACAGCTTGCCTTTTGATTTCCTGGCTGTTGGACTGGTACCAAGAGTATTGATTGTGGACTTGAGCAAGCAAGTGTATGGGATGCTAGTTATATATGAAGTAGGGAATATTTTTTTAAACAATGCCAATAACTTGTTAAGAAGACTTGTAGTATGAATAATTGACATCACGGCTTTGTGAAATTAGGTAGAAATTTTCCCCTTTTTTGCAGATCATAGCCTATTAAAAAAATCTCCATAGATACTATTTAGTACCACTTGCTGTCTTTTCTATTTACCATACTCCATCCACAATGGACTTGGATCTATCCCTTGACCAGCCATATAATCCCCTTTACAGGATTATTTACTTTCCCAGAGAGAGAAATGAGGCTGTTCATGTATTCTTACCTGGTCCAATATCAAACATTAGCTCCCAAGAGAAGACTTCCTTGATCATTCACAACCTTGTGTCCCAAATAATATATCACCTTATTGGCTATATATTTAACTTTTCCTCCCTCAATATAACTATGTCCTTGATTATATACCTTATGTCTAGAACAGAGCTTGGCCCAAATTATTATGAATTAATCAATTAATACATAGGTACATAGGGTTTTCAGAGGCCTGCTATTTCAGAAGTGGATGGCCAATCCTTCTTCCTCGTCTGTCTTAGTCTGAATGTTTAGATTTAGAGGAGTATCTGACAGACAGAAATTTGTGGAGCAGTGAAAGATAAATCCCTCATTGTGGAATTAACCATTAGTTACAGTGTAGTCCCTGCCCTTAGCCCAGTGCCTTCACCCACTTATTTCCCAGCTCCACCCTCCAGCAGGATAC
>NW_006399917.1:7177079-7188852 GCF_000299155.1 Elephantulus edwardii
CAATGACTCTGTATACTCTTTCCATCTTCTTTTGATGCTTCCTGTATCATTCAGTATTCTGCCTAAAGCGTCTTTAACTATTGCGACTTGAGGGTTGAATTTGTTTTCAGTTTTTTCACCTTAAGAAATGCCAAGCAAAACAAGCTTATGTTGTTTAAAATTGAAAAAAAAAAACCCAAAACACAGAAAAACAACAACTGTGTCAAAGTTTTATTCCTCCTCCATACTTATCCAATCTATATGCTGAGCAAATTATTTGAGATGCTGGATTCAATGAAGAATAATGTGGCATAAGGATTAGAGGAAAAGGCATCAATAACCTACATTATGTGATTTGAAACAGCCATGGTGCTGGTAGGCTTGATTTTTAGTATTGTAATGAGGAAAGGTTAACACTTTGTTGCCACTTTACCTATTTTCTTTGCATTTTCTTACCCTAAAGAAGGTCCTGTCTTACAGGTTTTATTATCTTATCAGCCTCTCTTCTGGTGTAATGTCTTCAGTTTTGGCCAAATGATCTCTCTCTCTCTTTTTAAAAAAATTTTATTATTTTTGTGTGAGTGTACCGTCAAATCAGATCTGACTGGTACTGGAGGAGATTGTCCCTGCTTCCCCGGTAGAGCATCTGGTGGATTCGAACCGTGCGCCTCTGGGATTGTAGTTGCACCTCCTTACCACTAGGCTACCAGAGCTCCCCCAAATGATCTCTTTTGACCAGTGATAAGCTAATTCTTGTCACTGTTCTCTGTCTCTTCATCCTTGTATAGTGTGTGGTTTTTGTTAACCATTTCTTTCCCTCCCCTTCCTCCCTCATTCCTGTTACCTGTCCTTATCTCTGGCATAATTCTATCCCTAACCAAAGAAAGACTGGAGATTTACTTCTGAAAACTTTGCCACTAAAAACTTCTAAGCACAGTTTGCTTTCATGCACATGTGATTTCCAAAGTTTGATATACACTAACTGCAATATTGTTAATGGAATCAAAGTTACTAATATTAACAATGAAATTTTTATTTACACACCTTTACTATAATTTTTATACCTTCAGGTTATTAAAAAGGACTTTTTCCTTCTTTTTGATGTTATTTTGTTTTTCTTATGGTATCATTATTATGTTGTTATTGTTGTTGTTATGTGCTGTCAAATCAACCCTGACTCATAGTGACCCTATGCACAATAACACTTAACCCGCTCTACCCTGGGCCACTCTCAGTCATTATGCCAGTTACTGTCAATCCATTGCATCCAGAGACTTCCTTTCCTGTGTTGTCCCTCCACATCTCCAAGCAAAATGTCCTTCTCCAAAGACTGGTCCTTCCTGGTAACATGCCCAAAGTATGTGAGATAGAGCCTCAAAATCCTTGCCTCCAAGGAACTCTTTTGCTTCACCCTGTCCAGGACAGACCTCTGAGTTCCCTTGGCAGTACATGGTATGTTCAATATTATTTTTCAGCACCACAACTCAAAGGTATCGATTTCTCTATGTCTTCTCTGGTCATTGTCTAGCTCTCTATCGTATTACAGGTAATTGTGAAGACCATAACTCTGATCAGGTGCACCTTAGTATCTAGACTGACATCATTGCTCTTTAACACTCTGGAGAGGTTTCTGACAGCAGATTTTCCTAACGCTATTTGTCTTTTGATTTTCTGACTTCTGATGCTAAGAATTTTGACTGTGCAACCAAACAAGCTGAAATTGTTAACAATTTCAGTGCCTTCTGCATGTATCATGATACTATTAATTGGCCTAGTGGTGAGAATCTTAGTTTTCTTAATACTGAGCTTCAATTCATATTGCCGATGATAGTCTTTAACTCTCTGCAGCAAATGCTTAATAATAGGATATTATTTTATTAGCTTTATGCTATATAATGGCTTTCACTTCTTTCTCTTCACACCTTTCAAATATTTTGTAAATTTTATTTTCTTGCCAAATTATTATTACCTGTTATTATTAGCCTGTTATTTTTTTCTGCATCAGACATCATGTTAACTTCTCTAATTATTGAAATGACTTTACTGTGTACGTTTTACAAATTTATAAGTTATTTGGTAATGTTGTTGTTGTTGCGTTATGTGCCGTCAAGTCTCTTGCGACTTAAAGCGACCCTATGTGCACAGATAGACATTCTTCTTGTATTCTCTGTTTTCAACTAAGATACATCGAACATCAGCTACAATATTCCTAGACCTTGATCCTTTCTAAACCCAGCCTGGACTTCTGGCAGTTCTATGCTGATGTGTTGTTCCAGTCGTTTTTAGAAAATCTTCAGTAGAATCTTGCTTGCACATGAAATCATTGATATTGTTCTATAGTTTCCATACTCTGTTGTGTCACCTTTCTTTGGAATGGGAACAAATATAGATCTCTTCCAGTCAGTTGGCCAAGTGGTTGTTCTCTAGATTTCTTGGCACAACTTTGTGAGTACATCCAGGGCAGCATCCGTTAGCTGAAATTTTTAATTTTTATAAGGCATCATTTTAGTTTTATATAAAAAAAACCTATTTGATAATGATATTGCTAAAACGATACCATATAAAAATTTAAAAAACAGTTTTGGAGCCAAGAAGATTTTTGGCTTAATCATTACCTTTTTTCCTGGAGTTTGGGTAGATATTCATTATCTACTTTATAAAGGAAAAGATGTTTTCAACCAAAGTAGATATTAATTTTATTTTCTGAGCTAATTTACGCCTACAAGCAAATACACACATACAAATTATTCCCATAAATATATTGGCAAAATTTTCCTATATTTTCCCCCTTTTGCCTGAGGGATTAAATAATGAATATAGGGAAAAATTCTATTCATAATTTTCTTCATCTGTAAACCACAGAGATTGTTTCTTTTAAAGTTTTCAGAGAACCTTGTCTACTCTATAGTCTTAAACTTTGTTATTTATATTTGCATTTTATTTGCCTTAGGACCTACTCCTCAAAAATATTTCCATGTGGATTTTTAAATGCAGCAATATTACTAGAAATAATAAATGCAGTGAAATGAAACCAGTCTCTGTGGTCTGCTACTTGATAACACTGCTCAGTATAACTTTCTAACTGGGATCTCATTAATGAAGCAGATTTGGTTAATGATTTTATTTTGTTACATGGGGTTATATTAATCACAATCTATGAAGAATTAAATTTCAGATTGACCAATGGTATAAAACATAGCTAGCTGGTGACATAGTCCACCAGTTGCACTGATAATCCGAAGAGGTGAGGTTTATGACAGTTTGAATCCACTAGTTGTTCTGTGGGAGAAAAATGGACGCACTTTTATATTGTGAATTACAGTCTCAGAATCAAAATGATTTTATGGTTTTGTATACTAGATGGAGGGTATTTATGAGTCAGTCCCAAGTTTGATTGAAAGTGATTTTCAATGTACGTTTCATAACAAAATTGTTGTGTTGTTATGTGCCATCGAGTCGCCTGCGACTCATAGCGACCCTATGTACAACAGCCCTAAACCCTGCTCTGTCCTGTGCCAGTCTCACTGCCTCTGACATACCCACCCTCATTACCCCATTCACTGAATCAAATCACCTCATTGAGGGTCTTCACTTCCTGTGCCATCCCTCCACCCTACTAAGCATGATGTCCCTCTCCCAGGACCGGTTTCTCCTTACAACATGACCAAAGTATGTCAGACGAAGCCTCAGAATCCTTTCCTCCAAGGAGCAGCCCAGTTTAACCCTCTCTAGGATGAACCTGTTTATTTTCCTAGCAGTCCATGTTACAGCCAATACTCTTGTCCAGCACCACAGCTCAAAGGCATCAACTCTCCTTCTATCCTCTCTAGTTATTTTCCAGCTCTCTGATGAAAAGCAAGTAATTGCAAAGAACATGACCTGTATTAGGCACATCTTAGTCTCCTTAGTGACAGCATTCTCTTCAGTACTTTGGAGAGGTTCCTAACAGTAGACTTTCTCATTGCAATATATCTTTTAATTTCCTGGCTGCTGCTGCCAGGAAGTGTTGACTATAGGGCCAAGTAAACTAAAGCTGTGAACAATCTCAATCTCTTCACCATCCATCCTGGTTATGCCAATTGGCCCAGTGGTGAAAATCTTTGTCTTCTTAGTATTGAGCCTCAATCCATCTTGGAGACTGCAGTCCTTGACTCTCTGCAGCAAGTGCTTCAGGTCCTTCTCAGTTTCAGCAAGCAGGGTTGTGTTATCTGAATGAGACAGATTGTTGATAGATCTTCCACTAATCCTGATGCCACATTTCTCCTCATAGAGCCCAGCCTCTCAGATAATTTGTTCTGCATACAGGTTGAAAAGGTATGGAGATAGGATACATCCCTGGTTTACACCCTTCCCAATTTTGAACCATGCAGTGCTTCCTTGCTCTGTTCTGATGACTGCCTCTTGGTCCAAATACAGGTTTCGCATTAGCGCGATTAAATGTTCTGGGATTCCCATTCTCAGAGTCAGCCACAGTTTGTTATGATCCACACAGTCAAACGCCTTTGCATAATGAATGAAACACAGATAGACATTCCTTTGGTACTCCCTGTCTTCAGCAAAGATCCATCCAACATTATACAATTATGTCATTTAAAGTAGATGCTATAATACAGCCACAAACATACTATACACTAATGGTGTTTTTCCCATTACAGCAAACCTGGCTGGTGCCCCTATATTTATGTACTTAATGACCTTTCAGTGAGAAATTAGAAACTGTAAGAGGCATAATAACGTTGTAGAAACAATCAGAATTTAAATTACATTGAATGCAGATCTTGTGTCACGCTGTTGCTGTTATGAGTCGTATGAGACAACTATGATTCATAGCAACCCTGTGGACAATGGCTCTGAACTTTGCCCTATCCTAAGCCAACCTTACTGCTTCTGATACATTTGACCACATTGTCATAGTCACTGTGTCCAACAATCCATCTCCTCCCTGGACCTCTTCTCTTACACTGACACTCCACCACTTGAAGCATAACGTCCCTCTCCATGGGCTGGACCCTCCTGACACTATGCTCAATATAAGAGAGACAGAGATGAATCTTCCTCTAATTCTTATACCACATTCTTCTTCATAAAGTCCAACCTCTCAAATGAGCTGTTCAACATATAGACTGACAAGAAATGGAGAAAGGATACATCCCTGATGCACACTTTTCTTGATTGTAAATTATGCAGTGTCCCCTTGCTGTTTGGAGAATGGCTTCTTGGTCTAGGTATAGATTTTACATGAGCACAATCAAGTGCTGGGCTTTCCATTCTTCTCAATGTTAGCTACAATTGTGGGCTAGATGACAGATTATGTATATTCTGTCCAAATATGTTAGAAATTTGGATTGTAAAATGATGGTGAAAATAAGAAGCTACAAATAGTTGATGTGAGAGTTAAATGAGATCATTAAAATATGTATCAGCATAAAATAGGTATGGTAGCCACTTTTATGCCAACGGCAACAATTCTTTATGTATTTTTTCATGCCAGATATATTATAACACATTACTACAGAAATGCAGTTATTTTAGCACCATTTTTTGCCTTGTAAATGATCTGTCATTTCTCATTTTCTCATTTATATGCATAATATCACTCTTTTTTTCTAGCTTTAATGAATCAATCATTTCTATTTATGAAGATTTTTCCACTTCCTCAAGTCTTTTGATATCAGTCTAACGCTCTCAGAATTTGTCAAAATAATTAGAAATGTTGAATGAGTCTGCAAGACAATGATCTTAATTCCATATGATAACTGCCATGGTGTTCAGCTGGTGTGCCTATGTTAAATTCTTCTGAGTATTCTAAATTCTTCTGAGTACTTCTTCTATCTTCATGAGAAACTTTAGGACTTTGGGGAATTCTCCTATTCCTTGATGGCATTGTCTCTAAAAGTCTCAGTTAAAATGAAATAGCCTGGTCTAATAATTATTATTTTTATTTACCATATTTTAAAGCAATGTTTTAACTTTGTTTCTTTTAAATTCAAGATCATTATAGTTGTGTTAGGAAGAGGTTAAATATTTTTCTCAAGCTTTGTTTTCCACATTATTATTATTATTAGATTGTTTCATTTGTATAAAAAAGTGAACTTAATTTTTCCATTTTGTCCTTTTATGAATCTGAGTGCCTTTAGAAGAATTAACTGTTTAGTTATAAAACATAAATTACATTTCAACACAACAAAAACACAAATCCTCACATCTAGATCAAATAGGTGACATGATAGATGAAGACAAAACCTGAATTTGTCAATGATTTCATTTTACTTGCGTTCACACACCATGCATAGCACAGCAACAGTGAACAAATGAAATAATGTGTTGTCTTAGGTAAATCTGCTGTTGTAGACCTCATTAAAGTGTTAAAGTACTGGAATATAAACTTGAAGACTGAAATAAGACAATTGAAACCATGGTATTTTAAATTTGTTCATGGGCAAATGGAGTCGGGCAGTTAATAAAAAAGAACAAAGAATTGATATCTTTGAATTGTGGTGGTGAAGAGTATTGAATATATTTTTTGCACTCTTATTTTCTTGTTAATCATTGCTTCTACTCAACAACTGACAATTGGATAAATTATTTTTAAAAACTATATGATATCAAGAAATTAATTAAAAAACAAAAACAAATCACAGTCATTGAGTTGAATCAGGTATCAGGGACTGTGGAAGAAAATTTAGAGATGCCATTAGGGTTTCTAAGCCTGAAAACTTTTGCAGACTCAGACTACCTCACTTTTCTCTTGTAGACCACTTGGGTTCAGACTGCCACATTTTTGGTTAGTATCTAAAATGCTTTAACCACAATGCTAAAAAGCTTCCTTGAACTTGCTTATAGCACACAGTTATTTTATCAAACAATAATCTCGGTGTGACTATGAATGTATTTTTAGATGTGGTTAACACTACAATCAGTTGATTTTAAGTAGTGGAGATTGCTTCCATAATATGAGTGGGCCTCATTCAATCAGTTGAAAGCTTTAAGAGCAAAACTTGAAGTTTTACTGGGCAAGGAGACACTCTGCTTCAAGATACAGTGTCAGTTCTTGTATGCTCAGTTTTCAGTCTGACGACTGCCCTAGAGATGTTCACTTTATGATTGTAACATCAACTACTGCCTGAGTTTTCAGCCTGTTGATATGCTCTACAGAGTTTAGGCTTTCCAGTCTTTACAAGTTTGTGATGCAATACCTTTAAATGAATTTGCCTTTGGGTTTTGTAATTTTTTAAAAATATTATTCTGACTTACTTACAAAGTTTGAATACAGTATTTTTCACAAATGGTCTTTCCCATTTCCTTCGGGCCACCCACTCATCAAATTATGCAACCTGATGATTAACACCTTTCCCGCCCCCATCCTCACCCCTTTATTTCCACCCTCTCCTCTGCCTTAGATCCTCATACTCATTCTACAATATTTGTCCTTGTCTTTGCTTTTAGTCTATCCATGTATTTATCTGTATAACTAATTCATTTTCTATGTAGGTGGCCTAGTGGCAAGAAGCTGTGCTGCAGACCTGAAGGCACACAGTTCAAGGCCACCAGCTTCTCTGTTGGTGAAAGATGGGCACTTTCCTCCCATGTGATTAGCAATTAACTTCCTCTGAAAACCCACTTGAGGGTCAGTTCTGACTCTATGGTACACAGCAACATTATATATGTATACACACACACACACACACACACAGGAGTGGCATCCACTTCCATAAATAGCTTGCCTCTGGAAACCATGTGAACCTGGAGAAAGGAAGAAAGTCACACATGCAAGTGTAGACTTTCGTTCATAGGGTCTCTATGAGTCGTCTATGACTTGATGCCACTTAACAACAAAAACAACAAATTTATATATTTTATCTATGTATCTAATCTATCATCTATCTATAATCTATTTATCATCTATCTAATCTATCTATCTATCTAGCTAGCTAGCTAGCTATCGACATACTACATTAAGAAAGTCTGTAGTTAGGAATTTCCCCAAATTACTGAGTAGCAGTGATGTGAGTTTGTAGACTAAGGTGTACTTGATACAGGCCATGGTGTTTTCAATCTTTTGCTACCCATCTGAAAGTTGGGCAATAAATAAAGATGACAGAAGGAGAATTGATACTTTTAGCTGTGGTGTTGGAGAAGAGTTCTTAATATTCCCAGGACTTCCAAAAGAACAAACAGGTTTAAGAACAAAGAGAAAGGGTCATTGGAATGTTCCTTGGAGGCAAAGATGACTAAAGCTCTGTCTCACATATGTAGGACAAGTTTTAGGAAAAGCTTTTCCTTAAAAGGGCCATCAGGCTTGGAAAAACAAAGGGTAGGCAAAAGAGAAGAAACCCTCGGTTTGATCCATAGACACAGTGACTGCAGCAATGAGCCCAAGGGTGTGAGAAATGATGCAGACGGCACAGAATAGGACAGGGTTAAGATTTGTTGTTCATATATATCTTGACGAGATGTGACCAGCACAATCATTATTTCAGTAGGATATTTTTTCTAATAACTATAATTCTTTGTTATGAGGTGATTTTATATGTGTTTGAAATGTGTTTGGAATGAACACTGTACCTATTTTTCATTTATTACAGCTTCTTGGATTTTCTTTTACAACCTTTTAGAATTAATACTATGGGAAAAGTATGAAAATTTCGTGTGCATACATCTTTTCTGAATTTAAATTACGCAACATCTCCTTAATCCTGTGACTACAATTATGGACTTGAGCTTGATGGAAGTCATGAAGATGGTACAGAATAGGACAAATTTTAATTGTTATTCACAGTCATTAATGAGTCTTAGCTAACTCGCCAGCAACTAACAAAAACAGTAAATATCTCTTTGTTCTATTTGATCTACTATCACATTCACATGAGCATTATTTGAGTGTCCTAGAATTCTTCAAAATGGTGTTGTTGTTTTTTAGTTGTTATCGAGCTAACTAGGACTTATAGTGGCCTGTAAAAACACTCTGTCCTATTGTGTGCTATCCTCACCACTTCTGACATACTTGAGTCCTTTGCTACAATCATTGTGTCAATCTATCTTGTTAAGGGTCTCTCTGTCTCTCTCTCCCCCACCTAACTTTTGCCTTTCCAATCTTGATTGATGTGTTTCTGTCTCTCTTCAAGGAATAGCTTCTCCTGGCAACATGCTCAAAGTATGTGAGCTGAAGCTTTGTCGTCTTTGACTCCACAGAGTGTTTTAGTCAATCATTTTCCGAGACATATTTCGGTAACCCGTGGAATAGTAAGTATGCTTCTTCAATATCACAGCTCAAAGAAATAAATTTTCCTTCTGTTGCCCTTATTTATTATCCAGCTTTATGATGAATAGCAAATGATTGGAAAGATCAGGTACACCTTAGCCTTCAAATTGACATAATTCCTTCTCAGTAATTTTGAGAAGTTCCTGACTGCAGACCTTCCCAATGCTTTGTTGTTATGTGCCATCAAGTTGCTGAGACATATAGCAACCCTATGTACAATAGCTTTGAATTGTGTCCTATCCTGAGCCAGTCTCACAGGCTGGGACACACCTAGCCTCAGTACCTTAGTTACAGTATTAATCCAACTCATCTAAGGTCTTCTATACTGATCCATACCTTCATCCTCTGGAACAAGTTTTTCTCCAAGGACTGGTCCCTTTTGGTCACAGGCCCAAAGAATGTGAGATGGAGTGTCAAAATCCTAGCCTCCAAGGAGAAATTTGGTTTCATCCTCTCCAAGACAGAAACGTTTGGTTTTTCTTTTTTTTGGTGGCCCATGGTATGTTCAAGACTCTTCTTCAGCCTCAAACCTTGAGGACGTCAATTCTTCTTCTGTCATCCTTAATATTTGTCCAGCTCTCTGATGCATAGAAATTAATTGCAAAAACTATGACCTGGATCAGGTGCACCTTAGTCTCTGACATGATTGTTTCTCAGTACTCTGCTGAGGTCTCTGACAGCAGATTTTCACAGTGCAATTCATTTTTTGACTTCCTGACTGCTGGTGGTGCAAACAGTGTTGACTGTAGAGCTCAACAAGCTGGAATTGTTAACACTCTTAAAGTCTTCTCCCTCCATCATGGTACTGCAAATTAGCCTAGTAGTGAGAATATTTGTCTTCTTGATGTTGAATTTCAAGCCATATTGAAGACTACAGTCCTTGACCTCCTATAGAAAGAACCTCAGTTCCTCCTCAGTTTCAGCAAGCAGGGTTATATCATCTGCTTAATGTAGTTTGGTGAAAAATCTTCTTCCAATTATAATGCCACATTCCTCTTCGTAAAGTCCAACCTCCCTCCCTAATGATCTGTTCTGCAAATAGATTGAAAAGGTATGGAGAAGACAGGACACATCGCTGACACATTCCTTTCCAGGTTTTGAACCATGTATTGTTTCCTTACTCTGTTCTGAGAACTGCATCCTGGTTCAAGTATAGGTTGCACATAAGTGTTCTGGATTCCCTTTCTCCTCAAGGTTAGGAACAACTTATTGTGATTACCACAGTCAAATGCATTTGCAAATGAATCACAGACATTTTTCTGGTGTTCTTTTTTTTTTTTTTTTTTGCCAAGAGAAGGTTAGCAGAGGATGGTTTTGATCCATGTACCTCTGAGTTATGGGCTTGGGACACTTTTGCTGAGCCACTCTGCTTCCTTCCCAATACTTTATGTCACATGGTCTTCTGACTTCTTGTCCTGAGGATATTGATCGTGGGTACAAGTAAGATGAAATAATAGACAATTTCAATCTTTTCTCCCTCTATCATGATGTTGTCTATTGATATCCACAATGCAATGTAATCACAATGATATCCATAATTTCCTAAGAAACACATAATTGATTGTCTTTGTATATAATGATAACTATTGTATAAGGCCAGTATTGTAAAAACAGAAGGAAAACTGAGTTAGCAAGATATGTATAAATGTTCAAAAGAGAAGAGACAGAAGTGGGCAGAAAAATGGAAAGGGGAAAAAATCACTGGGAAAGTAGAGGTTAGTGGGTGAAGGGGAGGTGAAGCTTCCAAGGATGGGATTATAATACCTATAGGACAATGGTATTTAATTACCTAAAATATAAATGAATGACTATATAAAACACAGAGTACAAGTACAAAACGGGATGTATGTGAATTATAAACAAACCAAGAATTTTTAAAAAAAATATTTTTATATAATAAAAACAAAATCATGAAACAAAATGCCCCACTAGTAAATTTCTTTCTAGTATTCTAGTCTTTTGGCAAAGATGTATCTACTATTAGCAATGCTATTTCTCATTATGTATCTCCTTCTCAATCTTACTTGAACTTCGGGCAGTTATATCTTAGTGTACACTTCAGTAAGGTATTAGTGATACTATATGATACTTTTCTTACTTTGTTCTATTACCTTTTTTCATTACTTTTTTAACGTGTGTACCGTCAAATCGGATCTGATTGATACAGGAGGAGATTGTCCCTCCTTCTTCAGCAGAGCATCTGAGGATTTGAACCACGTACCTCTGGGATTGCAGTGCAGCTTCTTGCCTCTAGGCCACCAGAGCCTGCCTTTCATTTTTTTTTTTTTTAAATGGACACAGGTAGGAATTTTTTGTACCTACTTGGCCACATATTCCAAATTACGTAAGATAAACAAGTGATAATATTGAACATTTCAATTGATATTCAATTGAAACCTTTTAATTGCCATTCTATTAATTCTTCAAGCCTTGTTTTCACTTCAACTTCTTCCTTTAGTACTATTGTTTCTTGATTATATGATACCACCTGAAATGTGTGACCATTGATCAGTTATTTTTGGTACAGTGATT
>NW_006399917.1:7189777-7190339 GCF_000299155.1 Elephantulus edwardii
TTTGTTTTCTTGATATTCAAACACAATTAATACTGAAGGCTACATTCCTTGATCTTCTGAAACAAGTACTTCAGATCCTTCTCACTGTTAGCAAGCAAAGTTGTGTCATCTGTAGAACACACAATTTGTCTGTCTGTTGTGTGGGATAATCGGTTGTTCATAGTTCTAATGAGTCATAGTTGACTCAGTAGAACCTGTCAACAACAAAATAGGAGAATACCAATTCACATATGTATACATTGTTAAACATTAAAAGAAGAACAACCTTTCCCAAGATTATTTATATGAGTAAGAATATAGTTTCTCTTCATCTTGGCTGACTACTCTGAGCAAAAGTACTCAACTTTTCCAGAGAATATGGAACTTATTTTAGACTATTTGTGGGGGGGATATAGCCTTTGGCAGAGCACATTTTGAGAAACTCTGTAAACTAATACATCTTTTTCACTTTCACAATTGTTGTTGTTGTTATGTGCTGTCGAGTTGCCTATGACTCATAGCGACCCTATGTACAACAGCCCTAAACTCCGCTCTGTCCTGTGCCAATCGCACCATCTCTGAC
>NW_006399917.1:7191724-7225799 GCF_000299155.1 Elephantulus edwardii
CTATTGCTGCTGTCACTGTGTCAGTTCTTCCGTGAGGGACATCTTCTTTTTCTCTGATCATCTGTCTTTCTCTCACATTTTTCCCCCCAAGGACTGCAATCTCCTGACAACATGCACAAAGCATGTAAGACAAAATTTTACTTTCTTTGCCTGTAAGGAGCTCTCTGATTCCATGTTTTCCACTACTGATTTATTTCTTGTCTTGACAGTCAATAGTATATTCAAAGGCATCAATTCTTCTTGGATCTTTTTTGTTTATGTTCCAACTTTCAAATAGTGAAAGTTGTCTGAATATGTTTTGAATAAGTAAAAACATGATACTAGTTAATGCATATGGTGGCCTAATAATAAGGAACTGTGTTATCAAGCCAAGGCACATGTGTTGAACCCACCAACTGCTTCATGAGTGAAGATAGTAAGTCTCCTTCCATATGACTATTGTTGTTGATTGCCATTGAGTTGAGCATGATTAACAGCAACCCTATGAACAAAAGATCTGAAGCCTTTCTATAAGTATCAACATTTGTTGTTTAGGATGTAGATGCCACTCCTGCTTCCAACCTAATTACTGCCTCTGAAAAATCTACTGGGGGAAGATCAGCAATGAGCTGGTCCCAACTTGATGATATATCACAACAGTTTACACACATATGTTTACTAAGGGAAATTCTTTGACCCTTAAGAGTAGTAAATAAGACAAAGGAAAGCTCAAATTTAGAAAATAAAATAGTACATTAAAATTCAGACAATAAAAGAGTAAAGTTGAAATGATTATTAATGTTGGGGATGAGCAAGGTCACATTAGCTAGTAGACTGAAAGGCTCAGAGACTCTCTCCTAGTGGAGAAGGTTGGGTAGTGACTCACATTCAAGAATTAGCTTTCTCAATCTTTTTCCCAAACTTTGAAAAGATACAAAAGTTCAAGACATTTTAAAAGAAAGTGTAGCATTTCCTTTTGAAAGCTTGTAAGTGTTGAACAGAGGAGAGAGTAAGCTTCCATAATCACTAATTGACAGATTGATTTACTATTGAGTGACTATTTCAGCAATACTTTTCAAACCTAGTGAAAGGAAGTGCTGTGGAAAAACTTGGCCGAGGGCTGAATCACTGGGAGAGTACTTTTTCAGTAAGTGACACTAATTGCAAAATAATGGTCATATATATCACAATCAGACTTATCCTGACAGATGAAGTTTTCACTATTTTTTAATTTTCCACCTTATAAATTTGGTTGGCCTGCCAGAAATCCTTCAGAGTCTTTTGGACTTGAGCCTGGACATCATCAGCATGTCTCTGCTTGATACATGCCAAAGTGTGTGAAATCATCTTAATTTAAACCTTTTTACTTTTCTAAATGACAGCTCCAACTATCTTAACTCAATTTTAAGCATCTATCAGATTTTATTCAAATCTTGCTTTCTAGGGATTCATAACTAAGCTGTAAAAATGCAATTTCTCTTAACACTTGGCATGTCATATTTCTGGGTTGAAACAACTTTTTCCTGACATCTTAAACTTTCTATAATTTTCAGTTGCTTTAAAAATAGAATTTTGAATATGGGTAATGCAATTAGCAACTTGGCACTAGATAGTTATAACTGTTCGAATAGGATAGGGAAAGAGGGACGGACTAAGAAGAGGAAGAGGGGAAAAAACACTAGGGCAGCAGAGAGTAAGTGAAGGATTAGTGGGGTGAAGGAGTAGGCAAGGTGAAGTAAATATTTGATAAATGTACTATTTGATCAATTGTAATTAATATAAAACATAATGGAAATAAATAATTATATGAAAACCAATTTTAAAAAACAGAATGATAAAAAATACAACTTTTGCTCACTGTATGTACTGGGAAGATATTTTTGGTTTAGAGAATAACGGTTGAAATTTGAAATATCTCTAGCAAGTTCTATCACGCTAGTGCTGCATCCCACTTTATTTATTCTGAACAAAAACAAAGCATTCATTTGATGCATGCTTGCTTTGGCTGTTTGATATAAGGAGGAAGTAGTCCCTGGAGAATTCTAGAGAAACTTTTAGGAAAGCACTGCCTACAGAGCTCAGTCTAATAAAAGAGTAAGATCAAGTGTTTTGATTTTGTCTCTTAATATTAGCTCATTATTTTCTCATTTATTAATATTCACAGAGTTTGAGAAATATTTTCACTTATGCTTCTTAAAATGTCTTGTATTTTTCACTCGTCCTTCTTGTGTCCTTGTAAATTACATGTCTGTGGAGGAGGGAAGGTTGAAGCTGAATTGGAGAGGATGAAGGTATGCAATGTGCCCTTCATTAAAAATGATTTCTGAAAAGTCTTTATCATGCATATCTTGGAGTGTAAAGAGTATACAACTTTAAATGTGAGCGTAAATAGTTCATAAACTTGACAATAGAATACAAAACTTGTTGCTCTTTTGACACAAGCATTATAGTTTCTGTATTAAAAAGAATAATAATTATTATTGCTGGCAGTCAAGAAATCAAAAGATGAATTGCGTTGGTAGAGTCTTCTGTCAAGGACCTCTCTAAAGTACTGAAGAACAATTATGTCAATCTAGAGGCTAAGGTGTACCTGATCCAGGACACAGTCTTCACAATTACTTGCTATACATCAGAGAGCTAGAAAAAACCTAATGATGATAGAAGAATTGATGCCTTTGTGTTGTGATGCTGGAGAAGAGTGTTGAATATACTCTGGACTACCAGAAGAACAAACTGATCTGTCCTGGAGAGGGAGGTTCCATCTAACACACTTTGGGCACGTGGCCAAGAAGAACAAGTCCTTGGAGAGAGACATCATGCTTGGAAGGGTTGAGGGACAGTGCAGGAGAGGAAGATTCAGGATCAGATGGATTGACTCAGTGACTGGAGGAATGGAATTAGGTCTGACAGAGATAATGAGATTGGCTCAAGATAGGGCAAGTTTCAGAGCTAATGTACATAGGTTTGCTATGAGTTGCAAGTGGCTTAATGGCACATAACAACCACTACAACAACAACTTTTCGCTATGATAAGCCAGATTTACTCTGTCAGTTTGTCAGACTACATTGGCAGTGGTCGATGTTATGGACAGAGGTTTACGATACTAGAATGGCTCAGACAGAACTTCCAGACTAAGGCAAGGTCAGAAGCAAGGCATATTGATCTACTTCTTAAAAAAAATGGCCATTGAATACTACACAGCACACAGGAGTAATCATTTTGTAAATTATTACCTAACTTGGGAGGGACTGGAGAGCATTATCTGAGTGAACGAATTCAGCCCCCACAAGGACAAATACTGTATAAAACCATTATTGTAGGATGAGTATGATGAGGATTGAGAAGGGCAGGGCTGGAAGCAGAGTGATGAGGATGTACAAGGGGAGGGGGCGTTGATCATGAGGTTGCACAATTTGTTGGGTGGGGGGTGAGGGAAATTGGAAGTTTTGGAAAAAAACTTATTCAAATTTTATAAATAAACTGTTGTTGTTGTTTGATGCCGTTGAGTCGTAGACGACTCATAGCGACCCTATGAACAAACAGCCTGAGCACTGTTCATACACAGAGTTTCAGGAGGCAAGCCATTTTGGAAGTGGAATAAGTACAAAACAATGGCCGTTGAAAGTCTTATAAATAACAGTGGAACTTTATTACCAAATGATAAGCCGTCAGGGCGGAAAATATTAAAAATAAGTCCTTCTGTGACTGAGATATTTTACTCAGTCTCAAAAGGACAAATACTGCATGGTGCCACTGATTTAGAAAGTGACTGACATCAGTTTTGGGGTAAGACTGAGAAAAACTGGATAGATTATGTATTCTGAATTGAAACAGATGAGGGAGAGAACAGTTTAAAAGTGATATATGTTAGCATATTATGATTATCACAGGCATCCAGAATTAAGGTTGCATAGTGGAGTGCACTGAGGTGGGGGGGTTGGGGTTGGGGTCAGGGGATTGCACACCAACAAAGAAGTTTATCTTTTGCTTTTCAAAGAGAGAAGCGAACTGGTGGGGGGAGGGTGTAAAGGAAAAAGTACAACAATGAATAAATAAAAATCCAAAATCTCTGTAAATGTTAATTAAAATTAATGAAATAAAGTTTTTTAAAAATATGACAAAAGAAGACTGCCTTCTCATATAAAGTTGATCTTAATGAAATGCATCTTTTGAAACTTTGAGAAAATTTACCTGATAATGTGGAATAACACAAAATAAAGAGAAGTAGCTACAAATATCCATTAACAATTGAAACAGGACACGCAATCATAAACATGAATCTAAGGAAGCGGGTAGTTGTCCATCATGTAATCAAAAGTATAAAAATTGATATTCTAGGCTATAATGATAAGTTGTCAGATGTCATGGAGTTGACTACAACTCATAGCAACCCTGAGAACAATAGATCCAAAGCCGGCCCTGTCCTGTGACACCCTCGTGGTCTTGACTTTGCTCAAGCCCATTGCTGCACTTTGTCAATTTATCAGCTACTCATCCTCTTTCCTAATCTTGTACCTTTCTCAGCACAATGGGGCTTCTTTTTATCTTCTTGATAGATTTGTCTCTTTTCATCATAAATTTTTCCTTGTTATTGTTATCTATCTTCTTTGATTTTACTCATTCGATGTTAATATAGACACATACGTTTCCTTATCCCTCATATGGGCATGATAATTCTTCTCATCAGTTTAGTTTGAACAATTAGTTTCTATATATTCAAAATGTGTCTTTGTAAGACATGCGATTTTCACTAGTTTAAAATGTGTCATTTTTAATTGGGGCAATAAACCTAATTAAATTTAAAAGACTTCTTGAGTTTACAATATGTTTTCTAGCTATTCCATCTGCTTTTCCTTGATCAATTGGAAGTTTAATCATAATATTTTAGTTCTATTATTGAGGGGTTTTACTATGCTATTTTATGTGGCTTTCTATATTTGCTCTAGATTTCAATATATAACTTTAATATTTAGTGTCAATATTTCACTCTTTTGGAAAATGTTAGAATTCTATAAAATAAAATTTCATTTTCCTTTCTTGTTTATGATAATGTATTATGACGTATTTACACCTGCATTTACAGTAAAACTCTATCGCATAAGCAATTAGTACAGTCCACAGAGAGAAAAACAAAGTAGGTGTAGAAGAGGCTGTGGCAATAGAGACATCATTTCCAATGTCAGATGAATTTTGCCTGAAGGTAGCGAGTATGAGAAAGATGTCTATTAGTGTTTTATTGACTATGGAAAGGCATTGACTGTGTGGGACACAACAAATTGTGTTTAACATTTAGAAGACTGGGAATCCCAGATTTGATTGTGCTCATGCTAAACCTATACCTAGGCCAGTAAGCTGTCACATGAAAAGAACAAGAGAACACTGCATGTTTCAAAATCAAGAAAGAAGAATAAAGTCTCCAAACCTTTTCAGTCTACATGAAGAAGAGATCATTTGGGAAGAAGAAGTGTAACAGGAGGAATGGATCAAGAGTCCTCAACAGCTTCTGTGATGCTGATGACACAACCTTGCATGCCAAAAATGAGAAGGTTTTGAAGTGTTTGCTACAGAAGGTCAAGGATTGCAGTCTTCAATATGGATTGAAGTTCAACATCAAGAAAATAAAGATCTTCACCACCAGGCCAATTGGCATCTTCATGATAATGGAAAGAAAGAAGATTGATATTATTAACAATGTAATCTTGCTTAGACCCACAGTCAACTCTCTTGCCCCAGCAGTCAGAAAATGAAAAGATAAGTTGCTTTCTAAAAGTCTGCTGTAAGGGATCTTTCCAGAATGCTAAAGAACATTAATATCCATCTAGAGACTAAGGTGCACCTGATCTAGGCCACATTCTTCTCAATTGCTTAATTTACATACAAGTGCTTGCCAATGACTAAGGATGACAGAAGAATTGATGTCTTTAAGTTGTGGTGATGGAGAAGAGTATTAGACATATCTATAAATTGCCAGGAAACAAAAAAGGTTTGTTCTGGAAAGGGTGAAATCTGGTTGTTCCTTAAAGGGAAGGTTTGCAGAAAGGACCATCCTTTGAAGGACATCATGATTAAAAAGATAGAATGTCAGTGTATGGGAGGAAGACTCTGGATGAGATGCATTGGCAGTGACTGGATCAGACATATTTTAGCCTTTATACTGACATAATTGTTCTTCAGCCCTTGAAAATGGTTCTTAACAGCAGATTTTCCAAATGCAGCATATCCTTTGATTTATTAACTGCTGTTAACATTGGTGTTATTCATAAGTCTTCCATCAATCCAGATGGATTGATGGATTCTCTATACCATAGAGAAGTGCATCCATTATATTTAATTTGGAGGATGAATGCAATTAAGAAAATTGATCATATACATTGACTAAATTGAACTGCATAGAACTTCTCTCATTAGAATAAGCTAAAGAGGGAAAACACAATAAAAAACAAGCAGATTTAACAGTGCTTAAACAAAGTTCAAGGCTAAGTTGGGTTGTATATGCATCAAATACATCACTGTTTAGATGTTTACTCTGAAGAATTCATCTGTGTCATAATAAGATATTGGTAGTTCAGTGGTAGTATTATTCCTTGAACAGGAAATAATTAAGTCAGATTTCTAGCCAGTCTGCTTCATGAATAGACAGCATGGTGTCTTTCAGTGGTATATTGGATGTTGCTATGATGTGGATTGCTTTTGATAGGAGTGTCATTTTTACAATATTGAGTCTTCCTATCCATGAACAAGGGGACACTTTTCCATTTATTTTGGTCTATTATTGAGTCTTCCAGAAATGTTTTGTAGCTTTTGTTGCACAGGTCTTTTGTGTCTCTAGTTAGATTCACTCCCAAGTGTCTCAATTTATGGTTGGCTATTGTAAATGATATTACTTTCTCTGTTTCTTTTCTGAATTCTCTTTTTTATTGTAGAGGAATTTCACTGATTTTTGTATACTGAACTTCTATCCTGCCACTCTACTAAAATGGCCTAGTAGGTCTAACAGTTTGTTGGGTTTTGTTGTTGTTGTTTCTGTTTTTTTGTTGTTGAGTCCTTAGGGTTTTCTGGTTATACTATTATATCATCTGCATATAGGTCTAGTTTAACCATATCTTTGCCAATCTGGGTGTTTTTATTTCTTTCTTTGTTGTATTCTCTAGAAAGTACTTCCAGTGCAATATGGAATAGAAGTGGTCACAGTGAGTATCCTTGTCTTGTATCTGTTCTAAATGCTTTTAGTCTTTCTCCATTGAGAATGATATTGGCTCTTGGTTTTGCCATTGTGACACTGATGTGCCAAATAAGATAATGGTTACCTGTGGTGGGGAGTGTTTGGTAGAGCTCCCTGATTAAAACAAGCTTGAAATTAGCAGTCCGCAGTAGCGTGCCTCTGTATGCTCTATGAAAGTGGAGAAATGATGAAAGGTATACATGTCTTCAGGTCTGTCGTTCATAGGGTCACTACGAGTCATTTACAACTCAATGGTACTTAACAACAACATGATGTGAAAAAGAGACATGGACAATCAATACAGGTTACAGAAGAATTAAATCTTTTCAGTTGTGCTGTAGAAGAGTACAAAATATTACATGCACTGCCAAAATAACAAAACAGTCTGTCTTGGAAAAAGCAGCCAGAGTGCTTCTTGGAGGCAAAGATAGTGAAGCTTTGCATTTCATACTTTGAACATGTGGCTAGATGAGCCTATTCCCTGGAAAGGGACACCTTACTTGGAAAGATGGAGGCTTAGTGAAGGAGATGAATATCCCCACACAAGATGGACTGATACAGTAACTTCAGCAATGTACTCTAACATGTCAGAGATGAAGAGGATGACACAGCTAGGGTCACTATGAGCCACACATGACTCATCAGCACCTAACAAAGGCAACGACGATATATACTATAGTGGTTGGGTATTTATATACTGAAAAAAGCCAAAACTTTTTTTTTTTTTTGAAAATCAGTGAAAATTCTATTTGCCACTATGGTTCTACTAGGAAACATTTACAAAATGGCACAAAATCAGGCAGTATTTCATTCTGATGTGCATGTGTCACCATGAATTGGAAATGAAATTAATGACAGCTAATAATAAAATAGCACTGATGCATCTTATCTCCTTTTCAATCTATGTGTGGAACAAACCATTCTGGAGGCTGAACTTTATGAGGAGGAATGTGCTACTAGGATTGGAGGAAGATTCATCAACCAGTTACATTATGTAGATGACACACCTTGTTTACTGAAACTGAGAAGAACCTGAGGTGTTGGCTGCAGAAGGTCAAGGGCTGTAGTCTTCAATATGGATTGAAGCTTAATATCAAGAAGACAAAGATTCTCACCACTGGGCCAATTGGCAGCACCATTGTAGATGGAGAAGATACTGAAGTTGTTAATAATTACAGCTTGCTTGGCTCCACAATCAACTCTCTGGCATCAGCAATCAGGAAATCAAATGACTGATTGCATTGGAGAAATCTGCTATTAGAATCTTTCCAGAGTACTGAAAAGCAATGATGACAGTGTAGAGACTAAGGTACACCTAATCCAGGCCATGGTCTTCACAATTGCTTGATATCATCAGAGAGCTGGGCAATGACTAATGATGACAGAAGAATTGATGCCTTCAAATTGTGTTGCTGGAGAAGATTCTTGAACATATCATGGACTGCCATGAAAACAAATAGGTCTGTCTTGGAGGGGGTGAAACCGAGCTTTCCCTTGAAGGTTAGGATTTTGAAGCTCTGTCTCACATACTTTGGGCATGTGGCCAGGAGAAACTGGTACTTGGAGAAGGACTTCATGATGAAAAGGGTGGAGGCACATCACAGGAGAGGAAAATGAGATGGATTGATACAGTAACTGGGACAATTGGTGTTAGAGTGTCAAACTTAATGAGACAGGTTCAGGACAGGGCAAGCTTCAGAGCTGCTGTATATAGGGTCGCTATGGGTTGCAGGTGACTTTACAGCATATAACAGCAATAACAGCAACAACAACAACAGTACAAGATTGGGGTATAGAAGAAATAAAATATTTCTTAAGACAAATAAAAAAATTAAAATAAAAATATACCAAAACCACTGTCATGCAACTAAGGCAGTCCTCAGGGGACAGTTCATTATAATAGACAATCTCACTGTTTCTGGCACAGCCCCCATCATTACCCCAATTATTATTTATCTCATCTGGTGTCTTCCTATCCTCTTACCCTTCAAAGTATGATGTCCTTCTCCAAAGAGGACATCTCCCTCCTGTCAACATGCCCAAAGTATGTGAGATGAAGCCTCAAAATCGTTTCTTCCAAGAAACTACTTGACTTCACCCTCTCTACGACAGACCTATTAGTTCTCTTGGAAGTCCATGGTATGTTCAATACTCTCTTCTCCAGAACCACAATTCAAAAGCCCTAATATTTCTTCTGTTCTTTGGTCATTAGTCATTATTCAGTTCTCTGATGCATAACTGTTAATTGCAAAGACCATGGCCCATATAAGACACAGCTTATACTCTAGATTGACACTATTACTCTCTCGATAAATCCTTGACACAAAGACAGCTTTCTAGATAATTAATTACTCTTTTTTTTTAGTTATTTTGCCTCTATGTGACAGATTTATGACTGAGAACTGGGAATGTTTAAAAATTTAATAGTATGAAAGTGTACCATAAATATATTACTTAAATATTTCCAATATCCTGCTAATGCTTTAAACTATTGCTTTCTCTTATTAGAATAAGCATTTCTCAAACATTTTCAGTTTATGTAGTAATTTCTAATAGATTAAAAATTTATTTTTTTATTTGAATCTTAATTGTCAGCTATTTTACATAAAAAAATCCTTGCAATTCTGAATTAGAGAAGATCTAGAAAGGTTGTACAGAAATGATTTCTCCATTAAGTGGTTACGACACTTTTTATTTAAAGGGATCTTCACAGAAAACAGAATATATTACTATCTGAGGTTTCAATCCAGATTTTATAGCTTCCATGATCTTTAACTATAGTCATAAAACCTTAAATGTTGAAAGAAGGTGAGATGAAGCAGAGGAGACAGATAGTACGTGGAGAGAAAAGAGCAGAAGCAACCTAGCTGCTAGAAAAGTAAATGATGTAAAAAATCAGGGAGATATGTGCTAAATGAGTTCTTACTTTGCTTGGTCAGGTGAGAAAGAAATAACAAACACTGACACCACAAATTAACTTTGAACTTCTGGACATATTACGCAATAGTTTCTGCTGTTGTTTAATGCCATTGAATCGAACATGACCCATAGTGACTCTATGGCAAAACAAAAACAAAAACAAAAAAACCCAAGATCTGGACCCAGTCTTCTACTTGGCCATCCTCACACTTCCTGACACACATGAGTCCATTGCAGCAGTCATCGTGTCAATCCACCTGGTCCAGGGTCTTTCTCAACCTACTACACAATAGTCGTGTTCTAAAACTATTTGCATATTAAAGATACTTTTTAATTTATTTATCAGAAAGAGAAATTTAATCTTAACTTTTACTCTTACAAGTTTAGAATATGCATTTATAGGAAGAATAAAATATTTGGAACCAGAATATTTGCAGTAATTTGTTTTACAAATGTGTCTCTGAAGGTAAAAGTACTAATTTTGGAGGAGAATAAACATGATAAAAATCCCTAGAATGGGGTAAGTTTCCACATATTGTTCATGAAGAAACATAAGGAAGCTATAAAATATGATGTTAAATATTTCTTAGTTAATGAAAATTTGCATATTACTATGAGGAGTATGCACAGTCTGTGCATGATTAAATAATTACATATGCCGTGTTTAATTGGGTGTTGTGTTCTGTATGTGTGTGTAAATGTTTGTAATTTGAAGAAGAGCTGTCCATGGGTACCTGGGAGTCTTTTATTTAATTGGCACTAAAACTGAGATCTAAAAAGAGACAAATGATGTAGAACAAAATCCATTTGAAAGAAACTCACCATTCTAATTAGCTGATTTTGCTTGTTATTTTCATTACCTTACTTAAGCTGTGGTGTTTCAGCTCATAACTGTAATTAGAAACCATAAAAAGAGGAGTGCCTTAGAGAAATCATACTTCTGAGGCATAGCATCATGCTATGAGGACGACTGGATGAGTCACAAGTGGTCGGTAGCCCTACTAAGGAATATGTAAGAGTTCCTCAGTTATTTGCAAAATTTGAGAAGAGAAAGACACATATATGATACTGGTGAAGAATACTGAATATTTCATGGATTATCCAAAGAACAAACAAGTTTGTCTTAGATAAAGAACAAACACATTCCTCCTTAGAGGTAAGGATGTTGAAACTTGGTCCTGTATATTTTGAGTATGTTGTCAGGAGGGGAGGGGGCTATTGTTGTTGTTAGGTGTCATTGAGTCAAGTACAACTCACAGAGGCTCTATGAACAAAAGATTTGAACCTAGTCCTCTCCTGCCCCATCTTCACACTTCCTGACACATAAGAGCCCATTGCAGCAATCCCCATGTAAATACACTTGGTTTAGGGTCTTCCTCTCCTTTGATGACCCTCCACTCTTCCCAACATCATGTCATTATCCAAGGAATAGCACCTCCTAGAAATATGTGCAACGTCTGTGAGGTGAAGCCTCATCATTCCTGCCTCCAAAGAGCACTCCAGCTGCACCCTCTCCAAGACATGTATATTTGTTCTCTTGGCTGTCCATGGGATGTTCAGTGCTCTTCTCCACCACAGTTCAAATACATCAATTCTTTTTCTGTCATACTTATTCATTATCCAGGTCTCAGATGCATAGCTAGCAACTGGAAATACGATGACCTGAATCAGATGTACCTTAGTCCTCAAACTGACATCACTACTCCTCAATAATTTGGAAAGGTTCCTAACTGCAGACTTTCCCAGTGCAATGCATCTCCTTATTTCCTTACTTCTTGTACCAAGGGTGTTAATTATGGATCCAAGCAAGATGAAGCTGTTCACAGTTTCAATCTCCTCTTCATCCATCATGACACTGCCTATTGTTCCAGTGGTAAGAATCTTTGTTTTCTTGATATTTACATGCAATCCATACTGAAAGCTACATTCCTTGGTCTTCTGCAACAAGTGCTTCAAGTCTTCCTCACTTTCAGCAAGTAGGGTTGTATCATCTGCATAACACAGGTTATTGATGAGACTCCCTTCTACCCTGAAGTAAAAGAGCTGAACAGACTGTTTCAAAGGGCAGCACTGAAGGACAAAGCAAAATATTATAATGGAATCTTCAGAGAGCTGAAATTGGAGAACAAAAAAAGGGAATAACTTGGTTTGCATTTCTCAAGCTGAAAGAACTGAAAACAAATTTAAGCCTCTTGTAGCAATGTTGAAAGATGCCAGAAACCATAAAAAAATATGAAGAGAACATAAAGAGTTACTATATCAGAAAGATTTTATAGACACTGAAAATTTTCAGGAAGTTCCATATGAACAGGAGGCAATGGTAATGAAGGAAGAAGTAGAAGATGCATTAAAGATATTGGCAAAAAATAAGGCCCCAGGAATCGATGGGATACCAATTGACTTGCTTCAATTGACAGATGCAGCCTTAGATGCACTCACCAGTCTATGGCAGGAAATTTGGAGGATGACTGACCAATGGGTTTGAAGAGGTCAGGAGGGGGCAGTCCTTAGAAATGGAAAACATGCTGAGAAAAGTGAAGAGTCAGCAGAAGAGAGGAAATCTCTCAAAGAGAAGGAATGACACAGTGACTATCATATCAGTCTAAGCCTGATGGAGATCTTAATGATGTGGGATAGGGCAAGGTTCATATCTATTGTTAGTTGGCTAACTGTGAGTAGAGGTTCTCGAATTTTCCAGCGAACTTTGTGTAGATTTTACACTATTCGTGAGGTAGGTAGACTTTGGCAGGGTACCTGGTGAGAAGCCTAATAAATCTGCTCATATTTTTACCTTCACATTAGCGTGAATCAGCTTCTGAAATTAAAACACCATTTGTTGTTGCTGAATACAGCTCGTGTGTATGTGTGTGTGATCTCTGGTGGCCTAATGGAATACGATAAGGAATCCAAAGCACGAAGATGCTGTGTGAAAGAAATTTGAAAAATGAACAGTCTCCTTCCATGTGATTTACTGTCTCTGAGAACCTGATTGTGGGTCAGCTATAAGTTGATTCTAATTTGATGGTATTTAACAATATCTGATGATAGTCAAGTTGTTAATAATTTCAAAAGGAATTGGCAGACACAGAAGAATTTAATGAAACAACATATGAGTAAGAGCCTATAGTGATGAAGGAAGAAGTTTAGACGGCTTTGAAAGAATTGGCTAAGAATAAGGCGCCAGGAATGGATGGTATACAAATTGACATATTTTAGCTGACGGATACTGCCCTAGTTTCTTAATGTATTTATAACAGAGATATCATAAGTGAGTGACTTTAGTAAAGGCAAAGTAATTTTCTCACAATTTTGGAGGGTAAAAGTCTAGGGGCAGTGACTGGCTTTATGTACACAGATTTCCATGGTTGGTAGTTTTTAAAGAAAAAAAACCTGCTTTTTCTATTGCAAGAGATATATCTAAGTATGTTTGAGCCATCAAACTTTCAGCTAGTATTAAAATATTTAGAATTTGAGCAGTGCTGTTGACACATTGTTAGGTACTATTGAGTTGGTTACTACTCACAGAGGCCCTACATACAACCAAATTAAACACTGCTTGATCATCGTCATTCTCACAGTCATTGTTATACTTCAGCTGTAACCATTATGTCACTCTATCTCCTAGCTTAGTCCTCCTTATTTATTATCTAGCTTTTGTTAGTATTTCAAAGAATTGAAAATACTATGTCTTTGGTCAGGTGTTTCTTAGTACTCAAAGTTACATCTTTGCATTTCAACTCTTTAAGAAGATATGTCTGATTTCTTGATTGTTGCTTTCATGGGCAATGATTGTGGGCTTAAGTAAAATGAAATATTTGACAGATTTAATCTCTGCTGATTTGTAATGATTTTATTTATTGATACAGCTAGTTTGAGAGGAATGGAACACCTGATTATGTTAGTGTGAAACCTACACTTAGACCAGAAGGTAGTCATCAGAACAGAGCAAGAAAATTCTACATGGTTCAAAATCAGAGGAGTAAATCAGGATGTGTCCTATCTTCACATCTATTCAATCTGTATGCTTTGGACATGTAGTCTGGAGGAAACAATCTTTGGAGAAGGATGTCATACTTGGAAGGGTCGAGAGACAGCATAGGAGAGGAAGACCCCAGATGAGATGGATTGACACAATAACTGGAACAATGAAGGTAGGTGAGTCAGAGATAGTGAATTGTGTTCAGAATAGAGCAAGGTTCAGAGCTATTATGTATAGGGTCGGTATGAGTCACAGTTGACTCCATGGCTCTTAACAACAACAAAACCAGTTTTGAGGATTGTTCCGTCTGAGTTTGCTTTTGTTTTGTTTTGTTTTTAATGCTAAAATCTAATCCATACTGATGGACTTAGTCTTTGGTCTTTATCAGTAAATTCCAGTGAGTACTAAATATAAAGCAAGAGAAGAAAACAGAAAGCAAACTATACTAGTCTTTCTATCATATGCAGAGGAGCCTGGTCAGCCTCTCAATTCACGCTGTTGAGTTATAAGTATGAATAATGATGTCCTATGTTTCTGAATTGCAAAAGTGACTGGCCCTACTGCTGGAGAGGACAGTGATATAAATCTCCAGGTTTGGATTTAGGTACAACACTCTGAATTCTTTAGAGAAGAAATGATTTAGCAGCAAGAATCAGGGATAGTTATCAGAGAGTCATGGAATAGCAGAACCATTAAGTCTTCACATCAGTGTTTTCCTCCCATTGGACCATGCTGGATATTTTTACTGTACTCCAAGTAATGTGAGCAGTATTACTGTCAAGTTGTGTATCTTGTTCACCAAGCAGCCAATTATTAATTTGATATTCATGAAAAACAAAACCATAGAAACCTTCAGTATCTTTGTTGGTGATTGTTGTCATTTTTCCCTTAGTGCCTGCAGGGACTCTGCTTCCTTTTGTGCTAATTCTCTCTTAATTTTCTTAGCACAGGAAGGTAATTGTAGAATCTGGAGTTATGAAGACAGATTAAAAAAATAATACCTGTCAGAGGAACTCAATATGTATGTCAACCTTTTCACAAGCCTGTCTTTTTGTGTGGTATGCAATGATGATGCTTTCAAGTTAGTTTTGACTTCAGTTTTAAGCACCAAAATACTGTTTATTCAATGACTGCCAACTTGAATTCATTACTGAAGTAATTCTGAGTAACTGCGTATTTTAAGGCGACAACAGTTGTTACAGCACTACCTTTTGAATGGAAAATATAAAAATTGTGTTTTCAGCCTAGCTTTCAATGCATTTGTTCTTAAAACAAAATGTTTATTCATTTATAAACACTTCCTGAAGACGTTGTATGATGGATTTCAACAAGTGACTTTTCTTGGTCTCTCAAAAAAAATTCCAATGAGAATTTTCAGTCAAGGATAATACATCTGCTGAAATCCAAGGTGTTGTGCCATACCAATTAAATGAGAAGAATATATTGCAGGCTTGTCATTAAGAGCAGTTCTTCATACTCAAAGATCTTGCCTTCATGAGCCAACACCACAGAATAAATGGAATTCTTTTAGAACACTGGATACAGTGCAAGAGCAAGGAAGTGCAGCCTAGGAGGAAAAAGAATCAGAGATAGTGGATTATTTAAGGGATGTATGTCAACTGGCTACGAGAGAAAAATGATTGGATTTAAAATGAGAGTTTTGGACAAAAGTTCTTTGAGGTTTTTGATAACTAGGCAGATAGTCAACTACTCCTTCCTTATCTGTATGTTTATCTTCCCAGCTATTTGAATCTTTGATTTACTTTGACCCATGATGCATTGAAGAAATAGGATTATGCAAATTCTGGACTTAGCAGTTAAGACTTGGAAACTTCGATATTTGTCCTATTAAAATGTGACTAAACTGGACTCCGTTTCTAAGTGCCAAAATTTTGTTTACTCAATACCTACCAAACTAAATTCATTACTGAAGTAATTTTGAGAGGCTGTGTGTCTTAAGGAGATCACAGTCATCACAACACAATCTTTTGAATGGAAAATATTAAAGTTGTATTTTCATTCTAAGTTTCAATGCATTTGGTAAAGAAGTGTTACCACATTTCTGCGAATTCCTACCACTTGTTTGTCAGTTTGCCAAACTTGTTGTGGATTGTGTAGAAATCTTATGTCCGATACAGTCAAGAAGAGAGTCAACTACTTATCCCTTGTTTGTGTATGTCTTAGCAGGAAGAGGTGGATTACATTTCCAAGGTATTTGAATCTTTTACTTACTTTGACTCATGGTGCATTAAACATATGCACTGTATTGGATGGTTCTCAAACAATGATTTCTAAAGAAAATGCAGATGGTGAGTAGTGTATGACCGTGTAGATTTGTATCCCCATTGCATTGCCAAGGTTGCTGTAAGTAGAGATGACTGATTCAATTACATCTAACAACAAAAAGCTAAGACTTATCTTCTGGAGAGATAAACTTTCTCAAGAGACCTTAGAAAAAGAAACACTATGTGGGGAGGAAGACACACTGGAAGAGAAAAGAAATATCCAGGTCAACATTCAGAATTAAGGTCCCAGAGATATAAAAGAAAACATTCTGGAATGTTCTAGCCAATCTTTTCTAGGCTGAGTGATATCAGACAATCCTACATGGAGTCTACATGTTCAGTCACCTCAGAGAATGATGAGTGGTAGATTTTGTTGTTGTTTGAAGCCTCTGAGCTTTGGAATAATTTATTATGCTGCAGTTTATATCCTTTGTGCTTAGAAAGAAGTTTACTGCCAAAGATAATATTTACAAGAGGTGTGCGCAGCTGGAGTGGAACTAATGCAAAATGATGTTTCCTTCCTTGAAAGGAAACTCCAATAACATAGTAATTGAGATTTTTCTACAACATGCTTGTTTATTATATTTGAAAAATGTCAAGTGTATTGTACTTTCTGTGAGTTTGGAAAGAGTAGTAAAGTCCTTTGTAGCATAGTTGTTGTATTGGGTTTTTTATTTCCTTTTTCCCCCGTTTCCTTTTCTCTTCGAAGAAAATTACAGATAAGGAGCCTTCTTTCTTCTCTACTTAAACCTCTTAAATCTTACACATGGAAATTTTCATTTGGTATAGCCAGACTTGTTCTGCAGTTCTATGACTTGTTATTTAAAAAAATGCATTGGCTCCATTCAACCTCAAAGATATGTCATGTAATTCTGAGTTGTTGTTATTAGGTGCCATTGAGTTGAGTATGATGCATAGTGACACTGTGAACAATAGATTTGAACCCAGTACTTTCCTGTGCCATCGTCACACTTCCTGACACAAGAGCCCGTTGCAGCAGTTACCATGTCAATACACCTGGTCAAGGGTCTTCCTCTCCCTCACCAACCGTCCACCCATCCCAGCATTATGTCCTTTTCCAAAGAATAGCCCCTCCAAGAAACATGCCCAAAATATGTGAGGTGAAGCCTTATCATTCTTGCCTCCCTTAAAGAGCACATTTGCTGCACCCTCTCCAAGATATATCTGTTCTCTTGGTCAACCATAGGACATTTAGTGCTCTTCTCCAACACCACTGCTCAAAGGAATCAATTCTTCTGTCATCCTTATTTATTGTGCAGCTCTCAGATGCATAGGAAGTGATTGGGAAGACTGTGGCTTGAATCATATACACCTTAGTTCTCAAATTGCCATCATTACTCCTCAATAAATAGAGAGGTCCTAAACTGCAAGGTTTCCCATTGCAGTGCATCTCCTTATTTCCTGACAGCTGGTACCAAGGCTATTAACTATGGATCTGAGTAAGATGAAGCTGTGGACAGTTTCAATCTCTTCTTCATTCATCAGAATATTGCCTATCAGTCCAGTGGTAAGAGTCTGTGTTGTTTTTTTTTTTACATTGAGATGCAATCCATATTGAAGCCTGCATTTTGATCTTCTGCAACAACTGCTTTAAATCTTCCTCACTTTCAGCAATCAAGGTTGTGTCATCTGCATAATTTAGATGATTTTGAATAGAAATGTGTTTTATAAGGCTTTCCCTGGCTGTGATATTTCAGAAATAAATGGCCAGGTATTTCTTCTAATGTATTTCTGGGAGAATTCAGACCACTGACTTTTCTGTCAGTAGCCAAGTATTCGACTATTTATACAAGTGCTCCTATTGTGTAATCCACCTGGCAAAACGTGGTTTTAGTGTAAGTAGAATAATTTTCTACCATGATAAAACATACTTCGCAGCATCAGTCTCACTGGTAAATATCTTTTTCCATCCTTCTGCTTTCTTATTTTACTCCTCAGTTTTGTGTTGGTTGAGAAAGAGGTATGTTAGTTATTGGGCACATATTAACAACTGGTGTAATTTAGTTTTTTAAAGCTGAGAACCACTTTTAAAAAAAATAAATAAAATAGTTTTGAACTTTAGTTTTGAAACATAATTGCAGTCTTTTTTTATGGTAGGGAAGAATTTAATTGTTCATAAAACAATAATCTGTGGAAAATCATATATCATTCAAAAGTCAGATAATCCTGTAAAAATTAAGAACTTTCTGGTAACATGTATTATAAATATTTGGCATGAGATTCTCTTTTACTGGTTTTCTCTTTTCACTGCATTTCTTTTCCTAGCATAGTCTTATCTAATTCTCCAGGTAATTGTGAACATGAGATAAATAATGACTAAATAAGTCAATAGAAAACACATCAAAATTTAAAAATATTAAAATAATATTTAAAAATATTTAACATATTCTCACAAATATGCATTAGTATACTCACTGTTAGTTAGCTGGCTTTGTGTGCACTCTAGGCTATGTCAAAGTTTGAAATGTTTTTCTATTTGGGAGCCAAGTAAACAATTACTACAATCCCATCTGGAGTGAAAATGAAAGTTGAGTCATGACCATTACCAAGTGCAATAAACCTTTCTGGAGTTGTTTGGCTGTCAGCTCACATTTTAAAACACTATATATATCCTGCTCTGTTAGACCTTATGGCTGCATGGTTGACCACTATTCCCTGATTAAAGTTATAAACCAGAGCCCCCTTAACAGGTCATAAATCATCTCATTCATAAAGGTGCAGATTATAACAAGGGTACAACCTCATCACTTTTATGGATGACTGTTTCTGATTAGGCAAAATGTACAACAGGTATATTTTTCTAAGCCTGTCAGAGTGCCTCTGGCTCACAATGGTACAGGGAACATCTGTCATTTTCACTCTCAAACATCCGTCAGGCAAAATTATTAAATCAGCATGCATCATTTTGTATAATAGAACTAAAATCACAGTTACAGAACATAATTTCTGGATTGATTTTCTCTGCTTTGAAAGTAAACAACTTGGCTTTGCATTCCCTGATTATGTAACAAGAGGAGATCATTATCTTACGAAAAAATGCCATTTAATTGACATTATCTTTAAAAGATCCCTTGATAGGATATATGAAATTTAATATACATTCAATTTAGAAAAATTTCCACTCATATCAAACTGATATAGATCTATTTTTCTTTGTATTTTACTGACAACATTTAAATGCAAGCAATATTTATTTCTGTGGCATTGTTTAACTTATTAGTTAATTCAGGCAGCAAATGTGCAAGTATGCTGAAAATTTTGAGGTAATAATATCAATGTTGACAGTAAATGAACTAAAAATGAATTCCAGCATTCATAGTTTGACTTTGGACAAAGTTTTACTTTCTCTGCCTGAGTATATTTTTTCTTGGAAGAGTAAAATTATAATAATATGTCATTTACATTATACTTCAAGATCTGAAACCAGTAACTTTCGGTCAGCGGTGTAGCATATTGGAGGTTCACATCTTTCCAGAGGCATCTCAGAAGATGATGTGGTGGCATCTACGTCTGAAATAACAGTCACTGAAATCCCTATAGAGTACAGTACTACTCTAACACACATGAGGTTAACATTAATCTTTATCAACTCTGCAGCAACTCACTGTGGTTCCTAGATTTAAATAAGTTCATAAACTTAAAGAATTGTTCGGAGGGCAAAGTGTCTAGCACGTACAGAAATAAAGACACCTTTCATATTCATATCACAATCTTTTCCTTTCTACCTCTTTTTAAAAACTTATTTTCTTATTGTTTTGTTCCAGTCTTGCTGTGCAACCTGTGATAAAATGTGTCCATTTTTTGTACACTTGTGCATTGATAGGCCATCAAGATGGAACTGACCCACTGCTGACGCTCCAGCAGGTTTTCATAGGCAGTAAATCACAAGAGGAGACTGCCTGTCTTTGTCGTGCAGAGCAGCTTGTGCATTCTGACTGCTTGCCTTTGGGTTGTGCATACAGCCCCTTACCGCTAGATCACCAGAGCCCTGTGTTTTGTATATTTAATAAGGCACTATTTGTGAATTTTATTTTGAAATGGTGCTAGAAAAAATTGCTTTCATAAATAATCTACAGCAGATTAGAAACATCTTTTTTAGAGCTTGAGAGATTGTGGTACTGTAGAGAACAGGGATTGTAATATGTTTCTTGAAAATTGTTTTCACAGTGACTCTGCAGGAAAGCTCTTGGGGCTGAGTGGTAAGGAATTGTAATGCCAATCCAAAGGTAGGTGGTTCAAATACACCAGCTGTTCTTTAGGAGAAAAATGGGCAATCTCCTGTGTAATTTACTTCCTCTGAAAATCCACTGCAGGGTTAGCTATGAGTCTATTCTAACCCAACAGTACTCAACAACAATAACCACAGATGATGTTGGCTAACAATGTTGATATATTGATTCCAAAAATAACAACACATGTATCTTGGGGAAAGTGCAAACAGAGTGCTCCTTAGAGGCAAGGATGGTCACACTTTATCTCACAAACTTTGGGCATATTGTCAGGAGGTATCAGTATTTAGAAAAAAAAGACATCGTGCTTGGGAAAGCAGAGAGCCAACAACAGTGAGGAAGACCCTCAAAGAAATAGGATTGATGCAGTACCTGCAAGTATGGCCAGAGCCCGGCAGAAAAAGTGAGGATAGAGCAAAATAGGGCTAAGTTTCAATGTGTTGTTCAGAGAGTATTGTGAGCATTGTGTTGTTGTTAATGTTGTTGAGTCGTCTACGACTCAAAGTGACACTTTGTGAGCATTAGTATTTTCTTTTTTCTTTTTTTTTTAAATGTAGATCCATTCTTTAGGGAGTTCTGTTGGTTTAGTCTTAGGAAGAAGTGCTAGAAAGCTAAAGGGGTCACCTCTCGATTGGTTTCACTCTACTGAAGGCTCTGTTCAGAGAAAGATGGGCATATCCTCCTGCATGATTTAGAGCCTTGGAAAACCCACTAGAAGGTCAGCTAAGAGTCAGTTTCAACTCAATGGCTGCGTGATTGAGAGGTGTTGTGTTTTGTGTTATTTTTTCTTGTTTTTGTTTGTTTAGTGTTTTTATGTTTTGTGTTAATTAGATTGGTTCTTCATCTTTCCTAACTCTTCTTCATGCTTTCAGCAAGTGACATCTATACTGCATCCATCTGAATCCTTGTCCTCTGCCCTTTCATAGAGATGTTAGAGATTGATCTGTACAAAGAGTGAGGTGAGCAAACCTTTATTCTCCCTTCCCAAATCACGAGAAATTGAGCGCATCTATCCCTTTTTAAAATCTTATAAACGTATAGGTACCACGTCACTTATGAAATGACTATGCTTCATATGTACAATCCTGCAAATCAATTAAATAAGCCACATTGTCAAATTATCAATATCTATAAACAAAAGTTCTATAGTTACCCCTTTCCTTCATCCCTATCAACCTTGATAATCACTATTAAATTCTAATCTCTAAACATTTGACTTTTTTAGATACTCTATCTTCACTGAAGATCATAGGTCTGTAGGGTCAGTTGGATGATACTTTTCAAAGAATTCTCATTCTCTGGTTCTGGGAATTGCACTCTCCCCTTGCTCTTTTAAGTCTGAGGTGTGTAGTACAAGCTCTCAATCCTTGTCAACCGAGGGATTTGCACTATACTTGGCTGGTTTTCCCAATTCATAAAAGTGAATGAATACAACATTAATTGATTTATATTGGGTGACTTCATCAATCTGTGGCCTCAGTTTTCTGTTGGAGTCTTCACTGACAAATACATCCTAGCTGAAAATATAGAGTTAAATAAAACTATCTGAAACATGTAAAAATATTAAGTTCTTCAGAAAGAAAGCTTTTACATTTGTTAAATTTTTAAATGTTTTCTGTTGAAGTGCTTGTTTTATGTGTAATGATTTTGAGGAAGTGAGTGTATTTGTCACCTTCAATAAAATTTTTTAAAGTGTTAAAAGTTATAGTGCCATTCCGAAACATAAGGTCAGATTAACATTCATTTTGATTTCACAAGGTAACTGAACATAGATTTGAATTGCAAAGTAGCTGTAATTATCTTTTTAACAGACACAGTAACTCTTCTTGGCACCCAGTACTATAATTAGACATTGTGTTCAGTAGGAATGTCTATGTTTTTGACAGCCTAAAAGATGAAAAGGTACCTTAGTATTTCCTGTTGTTAGTCTCACTTTTGTATCTTCACATCTCTTTGCATCTGAAACTATGAACCAGTTGGGATTTGCACTTCATTATACATGAAATATTGCCCCTTTCAGAGAAATAAAGAAACCGTATGTTCAAAGAATAAGGTTGGTCTTAGTGCTAGGACACAATTTATTATTTGTCTCTTGCAAGCAGTCTTTCTAAATAACAACCAAAAATATGCCTAGGCATTGTAGTAGCTTAATAAGGCAAATAAATAATAATACAAAATAAAAGTGACATTGAAATCCTTCCTAGTATCTAAATATCACACATAAGAGAAATTTAGGAAGGGGAAAATATATTCTAAAACTCAGCAAAAGTTCTAAATTAGACATTTAGAAAATATTCTATTTGGGGTGCTGATGTAGAAGCTTCTGATATATAAAAATGGCCTTTGAAGAGTTCTTGCTCTTCAGAAGAGTTTTGTTCCATTTGAGTAAGACAACCAAACAAACTTCAGTGTTCTTAATTTTTGCATCTCCAATTTTTGTCTCATTTAACCTTGCTAATGTTTACATACTTTCTAGGTTCCTACTTTTTTCTAAGAAAATATTCTCTGGAATTTGATAGCTAAAATGTTTTTGAAAGACTTGGGAAAAAGTGTTTCTACTCTTAGAAAATGCAAGTTATATATTTAAAAAAATACAAATGTACTTTCTATTCTGACTTGAGGTGAAAATATTTATTTCAGCAATAGGTTGTACATTTAATAAAGGAATGGGTACACTAAGGACGTAAATAATTTGTTTATGAAAAAGACATGTTGTTGTTATTGTTAAGTTCCATCGAATTGCAGGGACACATAGCGACCCTGTGAAGGAGAGTCCTCGACACTTGGGTGCCTTTTATCCTCTCTCCAGGTTCATAGGGTTTCCAGAGACAAGTTATTATGGAAGTGGATGTCACTCCTCCTTCTACGCTTAATCGGGGAGCTCCATCCCACTCTCTGTCCGCATTAGGTAGCCAACCATTAACGCATTTGACACATCCTTGTCACAGTGTTCAGCCTCACAGCAACCACAAGTGACCGCAGGACGGCAGCTTGTACACCAGGGCTATGCGACCTAGAAGAATGTCTGAACAGAAACAATGAAAGACTGGTCAGAGGACCACAAACTAAAAGTCACCCACCTTTGTCTTGGTCACATTGTTTTCTCTTCACTGGGCCAGCTGATCTATCTCTCTCTCTCTCTCTCTCTCTCTTATGTCTCTCTATGTTGATGTTATTGTTGTTAAGTAGTGGAAGATAGAGTTTAGAGGTGTATCAGAAAAGTTTAGTGGACGTTTAGAAAGTGTTCATGGTGTATCAGGCATTTGAAATTAAATTACCTGGATTTAAGTACAGTAAAGATTATGAGGATCTTTCAGGAATGGCAAAGACTTCCTTCTACTGTATATGGGATCATTATGAGTCAGAGCTGAAAGAAAAGTGATCTGAAACAGTGTGGAAAATATAGAACTGTCTCTGTCTGTTCGCCAGCAACCTACAGTGACACCCTGATGGGAGTAAGCACAATGGAGATATACTACTCCAGGGGAGGATCAGAGAGTCAGTCCAACTCAAGTTTATTGGGATAAGCAGTGCACTTATATAAGCAGGAATATAGGGTGGGCTTACTGACGTATGACACGTGGGTTGATCAGGAGAAACTCAGCCTCGTGTGGACCACTCCCAGCTCAACAGACGCGGGAGCCATCTTCCCAGGTAGCGAGCTTTCTCAAGCCAGTGAAGCCAAACACAGAGGAGCTTTCTCTACCCCACATTAAAGACCGGTGGGAGGCTTGCACTTATCTGGAGTTTAAGCGATCTGTCCTGGCCAAAGGCCTTCCCTTCCTCCCCATCATTGTGCACCATAGAACAATATCACTAATATCACACACATGCAAGATCCTACTGAAAATTATCCAAAAACTATTGGAACAGTACAATGATAAAGGACCACCAGATGTGCAAATAGGTTTTAGAAGAAGCTGTAGCACTAGGGACATTATAACCAATATTGAATAGATCTTAGCTGAAAGCATAGAGTATCAGAAGAATGTCTGTCTGTGTTTCATTGAGTATGCAAAAGCGTTTAACTACATGGATCACAATAAATTATGGCTAACCTTGAAAAGAATGGGAATTCCTGATCACTTAATAGTGCTTATGCAAAACTTTGACCAGGAAGCAATCATCAGGACAGAGCAAGTATACACTGCATGGTTCTAATCAGGAAAGGCGTATATCAGGGATGCATCCTAGCTACATACCTTTTCAATTAATAGGTGGAATAGATCATTCAGAAGGCTGGACCTTACGAGGTGGAATGTGGCATCAGGATTGGTGGAAGACTAACTAACACCCTGCTCTATGGAGATGACCCAACCTTGCTTTCTGAAACTGAGGAGGGCCTAAAGTATTTACTGCAGAAGGTCAAGGACAGCAGCCTTCACTATGGCTTGAGGCTCGTCACCAAGAAAACAAATGGGCCGACTTGCAGCATAAGGGTAGAAAAGAAATTGAGGTTTTTAACAATTTCAGCTTGCTTCATTCCACAATCAACACTCTTGGAACCAGTAGCTAGGAAATAAAAAAAGATGAATTGCATTGGGAAACTCTCCAGAGCACTGAAAAACAATGTCTGTCTAGAGACTAAGGTATGACGAATCCAAACCCTGGTCTTCAAACTTACTTGCTGTTCATCACATAGCTGAACAATGAATAAGGATGGACTGTCAAGAGAACAAGCAGATATTCCCTGGAGAAGGTGAAACCAAGCTACTCTTTGGAAGCAAGGATTTTGAAGTCTCACATACTTTGGACTCGTGGTCAGGAAGGACCAGTCCTTGGAGAAAGATATGCTTGGAATGGTGGAGGTGCAGCGCAAAAGAGGAATATCCCAGATGAGACAGATTGACTTCATAACTGGAGAAATGGGGTTAAGTGTGTCAAAAATAGTGATGTTGGCTTAGGATAGAGTGGAGTTCAGAACTATTGTACACAGGGTACTATGAATCACAAGCAACTTGATTGTGCATAACAGTAACAATGTAGTGGTATTTAATAAATATTGTTACTGTCATCTTCTATTCCACCTAATTTCACCTAAGAACATCTATAGGGAATTAGCTAACCCAAAGACCACATCTCTCTGATGATTTGAATCCACTAGCTGGTCAAATGATTAAGTATGTGACTTCTTGTTGTTATGTCACATAGAGTCACCTGTGACTTATAGCGACCTTATGTACTACAGCCCTAAATCCTGCTCTATCCTGTCCTGATCTCACTGTCTCTGACACACCCACCCCCCACTACCCCAGTCACTGAATCAATCCACCTCATGGAGGATCTTCCCCTCCTGTGCTGTCTCTCTACCCTACCAAGCATGATGTCTTTCTTCAATGACTGGTCCCTCCTTGCAACATGTCCAAAGAATGTCAGATGAAGCTTCAGAATCTTTGCCTTCAAGGAGCAACCTGGTTTAACCCTTTCCAGGTTGAAGCTGTTTGTTTTCTTAGCAGTCCATGGTATATTCAATACTTTTCTCCAACACCACAGCTAAAAGGTATTAATTCTCCTTCTATCCTCCCTAGTCAATGTCCAACACTCTGATGCATAGCAAGTGATTGCAAAGACCATGGCCTGTGGCAGGTGCACCTTAGTCTCCAGAGGACACCAATGCTCTTCAGTACTTTTGAGAGGTCCCTAACAGCAGACTTCCTCATCGCAATACGTCTTTTCATTTCCTGACTGCTGGTGCCAGAGATTATTCACAAACGACTGGAACCACATATCAGCAGACAACTGCTAGAAGTGCAGGCTGGCTTTAGAAGGGGTCATGGTACTAGGACTATTGTAGCTAATGTTAGATGAATCTTGGCTGAAAGCAGGGAGTACCAGACGCATGTCTATCTATGTTTCATTGATTATGCAAAGGCATTTGACTGTGTGGATCATAACAAACTGTGGCTGACTCTGCAAAGAATGGGAATCCCAAAACACTTGATGGTGCTAATGTGAAAACTATACTTGGACCAGCGGGGAGTTGACAGAACACAGCAAGGAAATACCACATAGTTCAAAATTGTGAATGGTATACACCAGGAAGTATGTGACTTCTAGCCTAAAAGCTTGTGTAGTTTGAACACTTTTAGAGGCAACTTATAAGACAGATGAGTAAATTTACTTCCAAAAGTTAGAACTCACAGCTAATGTTCCATTGTGACTCAGAGTGACTATCAAATTTCTGAGGCTGTAGAGATTTACAAGAGGAGACTATCTGCACTGTTATTTTATTCAATAGTTCATCTACATTTTGTCTCATTAAAAAATACAATTAATTAGTGTAATTAATTAATTACAATATCTGACCAACCCTTTATCTTGTATTTACCTTTATTTATTGTTGTTGTGCACTGGTGAATCATCTGCACTTCATAGCGACCCTATGCACAATAATTATAAAACTTGTCCTATCCAGAGCCAATTTCCCTGTCTCTGACACATCAGCCTCTAGTTACTTTGTCAATCTGTTTCATCCAGGATCTCCCTCTACTGTGCTGTCCATCCATCCTTTCAAGCATGATGTCCTTCTCCAAGGACTGGTCCTTCCTAACACCATGCCTAAAGTGTGTGAGATGGAGTTTGAAAATCCTGGCCTCCAGTGAGCAGCTTGGTTTACATCCTCAGATATGTTTGTTCTCGTAGCAGTCTGTGATATGTTGAATACTTTTCTTGAGCACCACAACTAAAAAGACAGGTATTCTTCTGTCATCCTAGGGCATTGTTCAGCTCTCTGATATGTAGTAAGTATTTGTGAAGATCATGGCATGGATCAGACTTAATAAATGTCTATTATTTATTTATTAATTGTACTTGCTTCTGCTTTCTTTTCCAATCCTGATAACTAACAGGAATGATTCAGTGTGTACACTCTTCCTTAGTTTTTTATAATAGCTGTCTTGTAAAATAATTATCCTTTTGTGGCTGGCTTATCTGTCTTTAGTGTTGCTCAATAAGATAGAGTGAATGTATTTAGTGTTTGAATAATATTGATTTGACTAATGCATCCATTGATTGAATGATGTTCATTAATTGATTGAATGACATTGGGTTGTTTCCATTACTTTGCTATTGATAATAATGCGGCACTAAACTGGTACATGCATGCACAAGTTATTACTGAATTAATTGCTTATTTAGGGTATATACATAGTAGAGAGATTGCTGGATCAAATTATATTTCTCAATCTTTTGGGCAGCGTTATTCTTTTTTAATTTATTTTAAAAATTTGTTTTACTTTTTTAAATTGCAGGAGTGGTATCCACTTCCTAAACAACTTGCCTCTGGAAACTATGAATTTTAATAAAAGTCAATAGTGTTAGAGGGGCTTCGTGCCTTTTGTTCATAGGGTCGCTGTGAGTTGTTCTTGAATCAAATGCAATCAAAAACAATAACAAGAATTTAAATGAAAGTTTACAGAAAACTTGGATTTCCATTTATCCACTGTCACACATTTTCCTTTCTACTTCCCCCCCACCCAGTTTTCTTTTCTCTTTAAAAAGATTCTTCCATTGTTATACAATTTTCTCCCTTCCTCCCAAGCCCCTAGTCTACTTTGTTATGCAGTTCTTATTCTGGACTGTTGACATGCAGATAATATCTAATCATACCTTTCTTTTAGACAGTTCTTTTCTTCATCTATTTCAATTTAGTATTCATTATTTGTTCCCTTTTTTTCTTAGTTGCCCCCCACCCCGAACCCCTGTGTCAATCCTGTTTTATAACAGTGGCATTATGCAGTATTTGTCCTAAGATATTTCACTCAGCAAATTGTCCTCCAGGGTCACACATTTTATGTAATATCTCATTAATTCCTTGGGTTTTTTTTTTCTTTTTCTTCTTTCCCAATGCTGTGTAGTATTCCATTGGGTGAATATACCACAGCTTCCTTATCCATTCATTTGTTGATGAAGCGTTGTGTTGCTTCCATCTTTTTGCTGTTGTGAGCATGGCAGCAATAAACGTGGGTGTGCATATATATGTTTTGGTGGCAGTTCTGGTGTTCTTTAGGGTATATTTTCAGTAGTGCAATTGCTCAGTCAAATGTTATTTCTATTTTCAACTTGTTGAGAAAGCGCCCTACTGCCTGCCAGAGTGGTTGTAACATTTTACACTCCCACCAATGGTGAATAAGGATTCCAATTTCTCCACAACCTCACCAGCATTTGTTGTTTGCTGCTTTGTTGAACTTTGCTATTGGTACTGGGGTAAAATGATATCTCATAATTGTTTTGATTTGCATCTCTTTTAAGGCCACTCTGAGTTGTAGTTTACTTGATGGCACCTAACAACAACAACAACAACAACAGTAACTAATTTATTGCTGTTGTTGTTAGGTGTCATTGAGTCATAGATGACTCATAGCGACCCTATGAATGAAAGACCTGGGCACTGTTCATAGAGTTTCCAGAGGCAAGCCATTTTGGAAGTGTTTGCCACTCCTGCTTCCAAGCTTGTTTTAATCAGGAAGCCCCACCAAACACTGTCCACCATGGGTAAATATTATCACAATTTATTAGCTAATTTATTATTCTGTATTGTGTGGATTAGAATCAATTCTGTATTACATTAAGAAAAATTTAAAAACCAACTGATGAATAGGTTTGAGGACTTGAACACTAATGAATAAAGACCAGATTAGCTGTAAGAAGATATCAAGACTATTGTTCATGAAGAATGCAAAAAGTCATTACAAAGATGGAAGCAGAAAAAAAGAGCAAAATGGATGTCAGAAGAGACTCTGAATATTGCAATGGAGTGCAGAAAAGCCAAAGGAAATGGAAGAAATCAAGAAGTTAAGGAACTGAATAGAAGATTTCAAAGGGCTTCTCAGGAAGAAAAGGCAAAATATTATAAAGAAATGTGCAAGGAGCTGGAGTCAGAAAACAAAAGTGCTGAACTTGCTTAGCATTTCTTAAACTGCAAGAACTAAAGAATAAATTCAAACCATGAGTTGCAATGCTTAAGAATGCTATGGGCATATTGAATGATTCCAGAAGCATTAAAAACAGGTGGAAAGAGTCATTGTACCAACAAGAATTGGCTGACACAGAAGAATTTCAAGAAACAACATATGAGCATGAGGCAATGGTGAAGAAGAGGGAAGTGCAGACTGCTCTGAAGGACTTGGCAAAAATAAAGCCCAGGAATTAATGGGATACCCATTGACATATTTCAGCAAACAGATGATGCCCTGCATGTACTCACCAAATTTTGCCAAGAAATCTGGAGGACAATAACTTGGCCAACAGACTGAAAGAGATCCATATTTATTCCCATACCAAAAAAAGGTGACCCAACAGAGTGTAGAAATCATCACTAATATCACACACTAGGAAAATCCTGCTGAATCCAGAAAAGATTTGAGCTTCAGTTTGCTCGGCTCCACAGTCAACACTCTTGGCACCAGCAGTCAGGAAATCAAAAAGCATATCGCGATGGGAAAGTCTGCTGTTAGGGACCTCTCTAAGGTACTCAGGAGCAACAGTGTCTCTCTGGAGACTAAGGTGCGCCTGATACAGGCCATGGTCTTTGCAATCGCTTGTTATGCATCAGAGAGTTGGAAAATGACTAGGGAGGACAGAAGGAGAGTGGATGCTTTTGAGCTGTGGTGCTGGAGAAGGGTACTGAATGTACCCTGGACTGCCAGGAAAACAAACAGATTCATCTTGGAAAGGATTAAACCAAGCTACTCCTTGGAGGCAAGGATTCTGGGGCTTCTTCTGACATACTTTGGGCACGTTACCAGGAGGAACGGGTCCTTGGAGAGGGACATCATGTTTGGGAGGGTGGAGGGACAGCGCAGGAGGGAAAAACCCTCTATGAGATGGATTGATTCAGTGACTGGGGTAATAGGGATGGGTGTGTCAGAGGCGGTGCGGTTGGCGCAGGATAGAGCAGGGTTTAGGGCTGTTGTGCATAGGGTCACTATGAGTTGGAAATGACTCGACAGCACATAACAACAACAACAACAAAGGAATTAATGGGATACCCATTGGCATATTTCAGCAAACAGATGATGCCCTGCATGTACTCACCAAATTTTGCCAAGAAATCTGGAGGACAACAACTTGGGCAACAGACTGAAAGAGATCCATATTTATTCCCATACCAAGAGAAGGTGACCCAACAGAGTGTAGAAATCATCGAACAATATCACTAATATCACACACTAGGAAAATCCTGCTGAATCCAGAAAAGATTTGAAGAGTACATTGACAGAGAACTACCAGAAAAACCGGCTGGGTTTAAAAAACGTTGTGGTACTAGGGACATTATTGCCAATGTCAGTTGGATCTTGGCAGAAAGCAGAGAATATCAGAAGAATGTCTGTGAATTTCATTGACTATCCAAAGATATTTGACTTTGTGGATTACAATAAATTGTGGCTAACCTTGAGGAAAATGGGAATCTCAGAGCACTTGATCATGCTTATTTGAAACCCATATTTGGACCAAGATCAGTTACCCAAACAGAGTAAGGAAACATTGTATGTTTTAAAATCAGAAAAGGAGTGCATCAGGGATGCATCTTGTCCCTGTACCTTTTCAATTTGTATGCAGAACAGATCTAGGAGTGCAAGGGCTTTATAAAGAGGAGTGTGGCATCAGGATGGGAGGAAGATTCACTAACAACCTACAATATGCAGATGACACAACCTTGCTTGCTTAAACCAAAGAGGACCTGAAGCACTTTCTGCAAAAGGGCAAGCACTGTAGTCTTCAATATGGCTTAGAACTCAACGTAAAGAAGACAAAGATTTTCAGCACTGGGCCAATTGGCAGCACCACACTAGATGGAGAAGAGATTGAGGTTGTTAGCAACTACAGCTTGCTCAGATCCACAGTCAACACTCTTAACACTAGCAGTGAGGGAATCAAAAGACAAATTGCATTGGGAAAATCTGCTGTCATGGACCTTTCTCCAGAGGGCTGTAGAGCAACAGTGTCAGTCTAGATACAAAGGTGCACCTAATCCAGGCCATGGTCTTCTCAGTTACTTAATATGCTGGACAATATAGCCTTTAGTGTGAATTATATCTCAATATCAAGATGATGAAAATCTTCATAACTTGACCAATAGACAACGTTCTCATAGATGCGAAACAGATTGATAGTTTTAAGAGTTTTATTTATTTGGATTCACAATCAAAACTCATAGATCCAGCAGTCAAAAAAGTAAAGGATGTACAAAGACGTTTTTAAAATTCTAAAGGACAAATATTTCTTTTCTGGGTACCTGACTCAAGCCATAGTATTGTCTTTTGCTTTTCAAGCATGAAAAAGTTAGACTATAAACAAGGAAAGTGAAAGAAAAATTAATGTTTTTCAACCAGTATTTGTTAAGATTATTGAATATATCATGTGCTGCCAAAATAATAATAAGAAAAAAGTTCTAATTTGAAAGAAGTACAGCCAGAGTGTCTATAAGGAAAAATGGTAAGCCTTCATCTCACATAAATGAGGTTCGTTGTGTTTTTTTTTTTTTTTTCAGGCGTGCAAAGCTGGAAAAACACATTCTGTTTGGAAAAATAAATGATCCGTGAAGGATAGGAAAACCTTCAATGAGGAGAAGTGACACAGTAATTGCAACAATGGACTTAAGTACAAGTAGAGATTGTGAGCTTCATGCATGATTAGGCAAATGATCAGAGAGTAATTAATAAAGATCAATGAAACCTTGAATTTCTTGTCTAGAGGGAGCAACTAAAATCAGAGAGTTCACTCAACTAGGTCAAGGAAAATCAATAACTAATGTAAACCAAAAATTGTTTAGGTACTGAGATTTTAGTTGTGAGCCAGTCAACAGAATTTAATATTTTTGTACCTTTTTTAAGAAAATTAGAAAAAAGTATAGTATTTAGTGTGCTTGAAATATGAATGAAGACAAGAAAAATGTAGGAACTGATAAATGTTAGATAAAAAAGAAAACTATTTGACTGTGATGTGGCTATGACTTAATTGGTAAGAGTAGGCCTTACTGAAAAGGTACTTATAACAATGATCAGATGAAATAGCCTTAGCCTAAAGACCTTTAGAGGGGTAAAAAAAAAAAAAGAATATTTCAGTGAGTAAACCAATACAGCTAAAAAGTCTGTTTAAGAGATAGTAAGAAAGTCCGTAAGACAAGAACATTTCTAAGAGAAATTACATTGATGGAATAAGATTTACGACCTTCAGTTATTTACGTGGTACAAGTTTGGCATATCCTCAAAGAGCTGAACATGGAACTTCACCACCCAGCTATTCCATGACCTGGAATATACCCCAAGAAAATGAGAACTGAAGCACAGAGAGACTTGTACATCAATGCTCATAGCAAAGCTATTCACCATCACAAGAACATGGAAATAACCCAAATGTCCAACCACAATCGAACGGATTGAGAAATGATGGAACATTCACATGATAGAATACTAGGCAGCATGCAGGAACAATGATTTTGTAAATCACTATATAACTTGGGAGGGACTGGACTTAGCACTATGCTAAGTGAAATAACTGAGTCTCATAAGGACAAATATTGTGTAAGAACATTATTGTAGAACATGTGTGAGGATCCAAGGGTTGGGGAGCAGGAACAGGAGGGTGAGGATGGGGGGGAGGGTGTTAATAATATAAATGCACAACTTGATGCCTGGAGGGATGGATAGGTAAAGGAAATGGAAAAGATGTGGTGTGAGAAACAAAGTACATGAATTTTGCATGTAAACCAGTATAAAATCTAAAAAAAACAATAAAATAAAAATAAAACAAAATAAAAAGAGAGAAGAAATGGCTGTAATGTCCTTAATCAGACTATGGGTTACAAAGGAAAATTACAAACCAACAAAAGAAAGATGAAACACGAATATCGTAGGAAGCTGTTTTGGGGCATCTTTGAATTGAGTGTATCTTAGAGACACCATGTCCTATCCTGTGCCATCCTCACAATCTCGGACACACTTAAGCCCATTACAGCACTCACTGTTGCAATCCACTTGGTTGAGAGTCTTCCTCTCTTTGACTATCTCTCCACCTTTCCGAGCACAATGTTCCTCTCCAAGGAAGGACTTCTCCTAGCAATATGCCCAAAGTATGTGAGACACTTTATCATCTTTGTCTCCAAGGAACACTCGGACTGTCCCTTCTCTAAGACATACCTGTTTTCTAGGATATCCAAGGGCTATTCAGTACTCTTCTCCAACATCACAATTCGAAGGCATCAATTCTTCTTCTGTCATCCTTATTCATTGTCCAGCTCTCATTAGCATTTCAAATGATTGAATCTAGACAGTAGTGGTTGACCCTAGGTAGTAGTAGTGAGTAAAAAAAAAAAGACTTGACCATTTTGAATCATGTATACGAACTCGTTCAGCATTTCTTAAGCTCAAGGAACTGAAGAACAAATTCAAACCTAGAGTTGCTATTATCAATGATGCTTTAGGCAGAATATTAAATGAT
>NW_006399917.1:7227089-7231722 GCF_000299155.1 Elephantulus edwardii
GAGAACTGATGCCTTTGAGCTGTGGTGCTGGAGAAGAGTATTGACTGTACCATGGACTGCCAAGAAAACAAACAGATTCATCCTAGAGAGGGTTAAACCTAGCAACTCCTTTGAGGCAAGAATTCTGGAGCTTTGTCTGACATACTTTGGGCCTGTTGCAAGGAGGGACAGGTCCTTGGGGAGGGACATCATGCTTGGGAGTGTGCAGGGACAGCACAAGAGGGGAAGACAGACCCTCTATGTGATGGATTGATTCAGTGACTGGGGTAATCAGGATGGGTGTGTCAGAGGCAGTGCGATTGGCACAGGACAGAGCAGGCTTTAGGGCTGTTGTACATAGGGTCACTATGAGTCATAAACGACTAGACGGCACATAACAACAACAATAACAACATATGATCTAGTGTATTGGCAAAGAGAGCTCTGGTGGACCAGTGGTGTATTACACTGTGAATTTATTGGCATCTGATTCAAATCTACCCACTGTTCTTCATGGAGAAAGAGCAATAATTTCCTCCTATGTGGTTTATAGCCTCTGAAAACCCACTGGAGCCTCACTTCTGACTTGAGGGAATAAAATAACAATATTGTGAAATGAAAGTGGAAGAGGGATGATACAAACTCAATAATTAAAAGAACATTTCAAGATCTATTCTGAAATACAACATGGTCAGCCATGGCAAAATACTCAGTCTACAAGGAAGTCTAGTTTTATATCTGTATTATTCAAATTTACATACCAATCACTAATTTCAAAGATGTAGCATATGGAATTTTTTATCAACTCCTTAAATCATAAGCTGATCTAATATATATTTTTAGTCACTAGTGGTTGGAGCACATAAGGTCGCTATGAGTCGGAAACGACTCGACGGCACATAACAACAACAACAGTGGTTGGAGAGCAGAAGTTAAAACAAAGAAGGATCAATAGTTGAAAAATATGTTCTTGATAATATCAATTATGCCAGATACCACACATCTTTTGGGCTGTTAGTGTGACTCCTACCACTAAGTCACCAGCATATAACAAAGAACAAAAAAGACTAAAAAAGAGAGAGAGAGAGAAACAAGTTATGATAAAGGCTTTTGTGAAAAACTAGGAAATTGCAGGATACCAATTAAGATGATTTAGCTATGTAATTCATGGCTGGACAGTCTCACTAAATAAATAAAAATATTTGGAAGATAGGTATTAGTCTAATCAATATTAAAGTTCCATATTTGTGTCTATACCCATGAATGACAATATGAGAGAGAGAGAGAGAGTAAGAATTATAGAATAGTGTCAATAATATTACATGCAAATCAAGTTTCCTAAAGACTAAAAAATATGTTAAAAGCACTATATTGAAAGGACTATAAAAATTCAAGTCAGATTGAGCACAGAATGTGAACCTGAGGGTGTCATCACTAATGCCAGATGGATCTAGAAACTTATTAACTTGTTTATTTCCTCCTAACCTTATAAGTCCATTTGACTGTACAGATCATAATAAATTATAGGTGATATTGAAAAGAATAAAGATTCCAGAACACTTAATTATACTACTTTGGAATTGTATATAGACCAAGATATAGTCTATATACAGAACAAGTAATATTGATTGTATGGCTTAAAATTAGTAACAGGGTGTGTCAAGGTCATGTTTCTTCATCAAACTTATTCAGTTTGTATGCAGACAAAATAATCTGAAAAGCTAGACTGTGTGACTAAGAATGTGATACCAAGATTCCTAGGTGGAAATTTTATTAGCAACCTTCCTTCCTGAAAATGAGTAAGGATTGAAGAACTTAACTGATAAAGTTTAAAGACTATAACTTTCCATATGTTTACACCTCAGCATAAAGATAGGAAAACTTCTCACAATTGGACCAATAAGCAGCATCATACTAAACTATAAAAGTATTCATTTTACATGTATCCATAGTCAACACTATGGAACCAATAGTTTATCAATTAAAAGATGTAGTGCTTTGAGTGAGTATGCAGTAAAGACTTCTTTAAAGTGATCCTTTCAAAAGCAAAAATATTGCTTTAAGGGCTAAGGTGAACCTGATTACAGCCATGGTTTTTTCAGTTGTTTTGATTTTGTTATGTGTCATCAAGTTGCTTGCAATTCATGGTGACATTATAGCTCTGAACCCTGCTCTAGCTTGAGCCTATCTCATTGTCTCTGATTTGTGCAGAAGCCAGACAATGAGTAGTGAAGATTGAAGAAGACTTGATAAGTTTTAAATATGGCAATGGTGAAGAATGTTGAATATAGCATGGAGAACATGAAGAAGGAATAGATCTGTTAGAAAGATGTACAACCAGCATTGCTCTTTAGAAGTGATAATGTTTGACTTTGTCTCACATACTTTGGGCATGTTATCAGGAGGAATCAGTGTCTGCTAAAAAAATCATAATTGACAAAGTAAAAGGTGAAGATAAATAAAGACATTTAAAAAGTTGATTAACAATGTGCATACAACAATGATAGAAAATAGAGTAAATATTTGAGTATATTGAAGGACTGGGAAATTTTTTTGTTCTGCTTTATATAATTTGCTATGCTTTAGAACATTAAGAAAGGAGCTCTGATGTTAAGGAGTTGTGCTGTCAACTTGAAGGCATGTAGTTCGAATCTACCAGTGGCTCTGTAGGAGAAAGATGGACAAATGCTTCCTTGTTATTTACTGCCTCTAAAAGTCTGCTGCTAGGTCAGCGATGAGTCATTTCTTACTTGATGGCACATAACAACAAGAGAGGCCTGTGTTAGAAAAGACTAAATGACACTCAACAACATTTTACTGCCATACATATTTAAACATAAGCATCAAAGGCTAACATATTTCTGCCTAGTTCTTCATATACTTTATCAATTATTTTATAACCTGTAGTAAGATTTTGAATGGAATGTATTTTAGTTTTTAACCTAAAATTAATTACACTTAGAAATAATAGCCAATTTTAGACTTTAAAATTTGTTTTCTGTTTCTTAAAATCAATGCTTACAGCAGTTTGCTGTTTGTCTTATATGCAAAGGTGTCAGTGCAAGATACAATTGTGGGAAAAAAATAGAGAGGCATTAAACCAGGGTGTGAACAAGAATGCCTGTGAGGGAAGTAGGATCACATAGATATAATTGCTGAGAATCACCCCTTAGGTTTCTTTATTTTCCAAGTAAATACATTAGAGGATTCAGACAAGGTAGAAAACACAGCTGTGAGTAGAGAAACTAAGCAGGTTTAAAGTTTAACACGTAGTTAATACAAATTAACAAACCCCTGAAGCTTTCTTCCTTGTCAAACAACAATCACAAAGATCACGACCCTTTACACAGACCTTATATGATGACATGGAAAATTCTGTGAGATGGCAAGCCACTATATTTGTATTACATTCAAAGAACGCTTACTCTTTATGATAAACTTAATGTATTCATTAGACTGTTCAAATGAGATTACTGTACAGCAAATAACAACATGCCTCTGGAAACTCTATGAACTTTGATAAATGTCAATAGTTATAGAAAGGCTTCAGGGCTTTTGTTCACAGGGTCGCTATGAGTCATGCTCGACTTGACGGCAATCAACAACAACAATATACAGCAAATATCAAGTACCAGAAAATTACTTATTCCATTAGTCAATTATTAAGCTTCCATTTCCCACAAATCTATTATTGTTTGTTGTTGTTATGTGTCATTAAGTTCACTACGATTAGCAGAGACCTTATTTATGCACAATAGCTCTGAAGTCTGTCCAATCCTGAGCCCAATCTCACTGACTACGAAACACCTACCCCATTACCCCAGGTACTGTGTCTTCCATCTCCTCCAGCCTTCCAAGCATGACATGTCCTTCCTTCTCCAAGGACCAGTCCCTCTGGGGAACATGATCAAAATATGTGAGAAGGAGCCTCAAAATCAATCCTTGCCTCCAAAGAGCAGCTTAGTACACCCAGTCCAGGACAGACCTGTTAGCTCTTGGCAGTGCATGGTATGTTGAATACTCTAACAATGGTTTTTCTGTCTCTGACATCTAGCAAGTAATTACAGAGATTTGAGGCTGGATCAGGCACACTTTATTCTCTAGACTGAAATCATTGCTCTTCAGCAATCTGGAGGGGATCCCTGAGAACAGATTTTCCTAATGCAATTCATCCTTTGATTTACTGACTGCTGCGGCCAAGAGTGTTGATTATGAAACAAAGCAAGCTGAACTTGTTAACAATCTCAATCTCTTCTCTGTTTACTATGGTGTTGCTAATTGATCCACTGGTGAAAATCCTCTCTTGATGTTGATATTTCCTTGATGTTGAGCTACAATCCATATTGCAGACTACAGACTCAGGCCCTCCTCAATTACAAATCTATTACACAATCAAACATAGACAACAAATGTAATCTCTAGAGTTTCAAATATTGAAGCTGTTTGTTGTAGTTATGTGCCATTGAGTCACTGCAACTCATAGCGACCCGGTGTACACCAAACAAACAGCTCTGTTGGTAAAGCTATCAAAATGTGAAAGTTGGATTTTTTTTTTCACTTACTGAAAGCTGAACAATGACTACAGATAATAGAAGGAGAATTAATGCTTTTGAGCTGCGGTGCTGGAGTATTGAATATGCCATGGACTACTGTT